>NW_027411892.1:0-109710 GCF_047663935.1 Musca autumnalis
AGATGACTTTCCCAATACAAAAGTTCACCGGAGATGACTTTCCCAATACAAAAGTTCACCGGAGATGACTTTCCCAATACAAAAGTTCACCGGAGAGGACTTTTCCCATACAAAAGTTCACCGGAGATGACTTTTCCCATACAAAAGTTCACCGGAGATGACTTTCCCAATACAAAAGTTCACCGGAGATGACTTTCCCAATACAAAAGTTCACCGGAGATGACTTTCCCAATACAAAAGTTCACCGGAGATGACTTTCCCAATACAAAAGTTCACCGGAGATGACTTTTCCCATACAAAAGTTCACCGGAGATGATTTTCCCAATACAAAAGTTCACCGGAGATGACTTTTCCCATACAAAAGTTCACCGGAGATGACTTTCCCAATACAATAGTTCACCGGAGATGACTTTCCCAATACAAAAGTTCACCGGAGATGACTTTCCCAATATAAAAGTTCACCGGAGATGACTTTTCCCATACAAAAGTTCACCGGAGATGACTTTCCCAATACAAAAGTTCACCGGAGATGACTTTCCCAATACAAAAGTTCACCGGAGATGACTTTTCCCATACAAAAGTTCACCGGAGATGACTTTTCCCATACAAAAGTTCACCGGAGATGACTTTCCCAATACAAAAGTTCACCGGAGATGACTTTCCCAATACAAAAGTTCACCGGAGATGACTTTCCCAATACAAAAGTTCACCGGAGATGACTTTCCCAATACAAAAGTTCACCGGAGATGACTTTCCCAATACAAAAGTTCACCGGAGATGACTTTCCCAATACAAAAGTTCACCTGGCATGACTTTCCCAATACAAAAGTTCACCGGGCATGACTTTCCCAATACAAAAGTTCACCGGGCATGACTTTCCCAATACAAAAGTTCACCGGAGATGACTTTCCCATACAAAAGTTCACCGGAGATGACTTTTCCCTTACAAAAGTTCACCGGAGATGACTTTCCCAATACAAAAATTCACCGGGCATGACTTTTCCAATACAAAAGTTCACCGGAGATGACTTTTCCCATACAAAAGTTCACCGGAGATGACATTCCCAATACAAAAGTTCACCGGAGATGACTTTTCCCATACAAAAGTTCACCGGAGATGACTTTTCCCATACAAAAGTTCACCGGAGATGACTTTCCCAATACAAAAGTTCACCGGAGATGACTTTCCCAATACAAAAGTTCACCGGAGATGACTTTTCCCATACAAAAGTTCACCGGAGATGACTTTCCCAATACAAAAGTTCACCGGAGATGACTTTTCCCATACAAAAGTTCACCGGAGATGACTTTCCCAATACAAAAGTTCACCGGAGATGACTTTTCCCATACAAAAGTTCACCGGAGATGACTTTCCCAATACAAAAGTTCACCGGAGATGACTTTCCCAAAACAAAAGTTCACCGGGCATGACTTTTCCCATACAAAAGTTCACCGGGCATGACTTTCCCAATACAAAAGTTCACCGGAGATGACTTTTCCCATACAAAAGTTCACCGGAGATGACTTTCCCAATACAAAAGTTCACCGGAGATGACTTTCCCAATACAAAAGTTCACCGGAGATGACTTTCCCAATACAAAAGTTCACCGGAGATGACTTTCCCAATACAAAAGTTCACCGGGCATGACTTTCCCAATACAAAAGTTCACCGGAGATGACTTTTCCCATACAAAAGTTCACCGGAGATGACTTTCCTAATACAAAAGTTCACCGGAGATGACTTTTCCCATACAAAAGTTCACCGGAGATGACTTTCCCAATACAAAAGTTCACCGGAGATGACTTTCCCAATACAAAACTTCACCGGAGATGACTTTCCCAATACAAAAGTTCACCGGGCATGACTTTCCCAATACAAAAGTTCACCGGGCATGACTTTCCCAATACAAAAGTTCACCGGAGATGACTTTCCCAATACAAAAGTTCACCGGAGATGACTTTTCCCATACAAAAGTTCACCGGAGATGACTTTCCCAATACAAAAGTTCAGCGGAGATGACTTTTCCCATACAAAAGTTCACCGGAGATGACTTTCCCAATACAAAAGTTCACCGGAGATGACTTTTCCCATACAAAAGTTCACCGGAGATGACTTTCCCAATACAAAAGTTCACCGGAGATGACTTTTCCCATACAAAAGTTCACCGGAGATGACTTTCCCAATACAAAAGTTCACCGGAGATGACTTTCCCAATACAAAAGTTCACCGGGCATGACTTTCCCAATACAAAAGTTCACCGGAGATGACTTTCCCAATACAAAAGTTCACCGGAGATGACTTTTCCCATACAAAAGTTCACCGGAGATGACTTTCCCAATACAAAAGTTCACCGGAGATGACTTTTCCCATACAAAAGTTC
Source organism: Musca autumnalis (assembly GCF_047663935.1). Lineage (NCBI taxonomy): Eukaryota > Metazoa > Arthropoda > Insecta > Diptera > Muscidae > Musca > Musca autumnalis. The sequence continues at coordinate 2,382 of NW_027411892.1, forward strand.
ACCGGAGATGACTTTCCCAATACAAAAGTTCACCGGAGATGACTTTCCCAATACAAAAGTTCACCGGGCATGACTTTCCCAATACAAAAGTTCACCGGGCATGACTTTCCCAATACAATAGTTCACCGGGCATGACTTTCCCAATACAAAAGTTCACCGGGCATGACTTTTCCAATATAAAAGTTCACCGGAGATGACTTTCCCAATACAAAAGTTCACCGGGCATGACTTTCCCAATACAAAAGTTCACCGGGCATGACTTTCCCAATACAAAAGTTCACCGGGCATGACTTTCCCAAAACAAAAGTTCACCGGGCATGACTTTCCCAATACAAAAGTTCACCGGGCATGACTTTCCCAATACAATAGTTCACCGGGCATGACTTTCCCAATACAAAAGTTCACCGGAGATGACTTTCCCAATACAAAAGTTCACCGGGCATGACTTTCCCAATACAAAAGTTCACCGGGCATGACTTTCCCAATACAATAGTTCACCGGGCATGACTTTCCCAATACAAAAGTTCACCGGAGATGACTTTTCCCATACAAAAGTTCACCGGAGATGACTTTCCCAATACAAAAGTTCACCGGAGATGACTTTCCCAATACAAAAGTTCACCGGAGATGACTTTCCCAATACAAAAGTTCACCGGAGATGACTTTCCCAATACAAAAGTTCACCGGAGATGACTTTTCCCATACAAAAGTTCACCGGAGATGACTTTCCCAATATAAAAGTTCACCGGGCATGACTTTCCCAATACAAAAGTTCACCGGGCATGACTTTCCCAATACAAAAGTTCACCGGAGATGACTTTCCCATACAAAAGTTCACCGGAGATGACTTTTCCCATACAAAAGTTCACCGGAGATGACTTTTCCCATACAAAAGTTCACCGGAGATGACTTTTCCCATACAAAAGTTCACCGGAGATGACTTTCCCAATACAAAAGTTCACCGGAGATGACTTTTCCCATACAAAAGTTCACCGGAGATGACTTTCCCAATACAAAAGTTCACCGGAGATGACTTTCCCAATACAAAAGTTCACCGGAGATGACTTTTCCCATACAAAAGTTCACCGGAGATGACTTTTCCCATACAAAAGTTCACCGGAGATGACTTTCCCAATACAAAAGTTCACCGGAGATGACTTTCCCAATACAAAAGTTCACCGGAGATGACTTTCCCAATACAAAAGTTCACCGGAGATGACTTTCCCAATACAAAAGTTCACCGGAGATGACTTTCCCAATACAAAAGTTCACCGGAGATGACTTTCCCATACAAAAGTTCACCGGAGATGACTTTTCCCATACAAAAGTTCACCGGAGATGACTTTCCCAATACAAAAGTTCACCGGAGATGACTTTCCCAATACAAAATTTCACCGGAGATGACTTTTCCCATACAAAAGTTCACCGGAGATGACTTTCCCAATACAAAAGTTCACCGGAGATGACTTTCCCAATACAAAAGTTCACCGGAGATGACTTTCCCAATACAAAAGTTCACCGGAGATGACTTTCCCAATACAAAAGTTCACCGGACATGACTTTCCCAATACAAAAGTTCACCGGGCATGACTTTCCCAATACAAAAGTTCACCGGAGATGACTTTTCCCATACAAAAGTTCACCGGAGATGACTTTCCCAATAAAAAAGTTCACCGGAGATGACTTTTCCAATACAAAAGTTCACCGGAGATGACTTTCCCAATACAAAAGTTCACCGGAGATGACTTTCCCAATACAAATGTTCACCGGAGATGACTTTCCCAATACAAAAGTTCACCGGAGATGACTTTCCCAATACAAAAGTTCACCGGAGATGACTTTCCCAATATAAAAGTTCACCGGAGATGACTTTCCCAATACAAAAGTTCACCGGAGATGATTTTTCCCATACAAAAGTTCACCGGAGATGACTTTCCCAATACAAAAGTTCACCGGAGATGACTTTCCCAATACAAAAGTTCACCGGAGATGACTTTTCCCATACAAAAGTTCACCGGAGATGACTTTTCCCATACAAAAGTTCACCGGAGATGACTTTCCCAATACAAAAGTTCACCGGAGATGACTTTTCCCATACAAAAGTTCACCGGGCATGACTTTCCCAATACAAAAGTTCACCGGAGATGACTTTTCCCATACAAAAGTTCACTGGAGATGACTTTCCCAATACAAAAGTTCACCGGAGATGACTTTCCCAATACAAAAGTTCACCGGAGATGACTTTTCCCATACAAAAGTTCACCGGAGATGACTTTCCCAATACAAAAGTTCACCGGAGATGACTTTCCCAATACAAAAGTTCACCGGAGATGACTTTCCCAATACAAAAGTTCACCGGAGATGACTTTTCCCATACAAAAGTTCACCGGAGATGACTTTTCCCATACAAAAGTTCACCGGAGATGACTTTCCCAATACAAAAGTTCACCGGAGATGACTTTTAACATACAAAAGTTCACCGGAGATGACTTTCCCAATACAAAAGTTCACCGGAGATGACTTTTCCCATACAAAAGTTCACCGGAGATGACTTTCCCAATACAAAAGTTCACCGGAGATGACTTTTCCCATACAAAAGTTCACCGGAGATGACTTTCCCAATACAAAAGTTCACCGGAGATGACTTTTCCCATACAAAAGTTCACCGGAGATGACTTTCCCAATACAAAAGTTCACCGGAGATGACTTTCCCAATACAAAAGTTCACCGGAGATGACTTTTCCCATACAAAAGTTCAACGGAGATGACTTTCCCAATACAAAAGTTCACCGGAGATGACTTTCCCAATACAAAAGTTCACCGGAGATGACTTTCCCAATACAAAAGTTCACCGGAGATGACTTTTCCCATACAAAAGTTCACCGGAGATGACTTTTCCCATACAAAAGTTCACCGGAGATGACTTTCCCAATACAAAAGTTCACCGGAGATGACTTTCCCAATACAAAAGTTCACCGGAGATGACTTTCCCAATACAAAAGTTCACCGGAGATGACTTTCCCAATACAAAAGTTCACCGGAGATGACTTTTCCCATACAAAAGTTCACAGGAGATGACTTTCCCAATACAAAAGTTCACCGGAGATGACTTTTCCCATACAAAAGTTCACCGGAGATGACTTTCCCAATACAAAAGTTCACCGGAGATGACTTTCCCAATACAAAAGTTCACCGGAGATGACTTTCCCAATATAAAAGTTCACCGGAGATGACTTTTCCCATACAAAAGTTCACCGGAGATGACTTTCCCAATACAAAAGTTCACCGGAGATGACTTTCCCAATACAAAAGTTCACCGGAGATGACTTTTCCCATACAAAAGTTCACCGGAGATGACTTTCCCAATACAAAAGTTCACCGGAGATGACTTTTCCCATACAAAAGTTCACCGGAGATGACTTTTCCCATACAAAAGTTCACCGGAGATGACTTTCCCAATACAAAAGTTCACCGGAGATGACTTTCCCAATACAAAAGTTCACCGGAGATGACTTTTCCCATACAAAAGTTCACCGGAGATGACTTTCCCAATACAAAAGTTCACCGGAGATGACTTTTCCCATACAAAAGTTCACCGGAGATGACTTTCCCAATACAAAAGTTCACCGGAGATGACTTTTCCCATACAAAAGTTCACCGGAGATGACTTTCCCAATACAAAAGTTCACCGGAGATGACTTTCCCAAAACAAAAGTTCACCGGGCATGACTTTCCCAATACAAAAGTTCACCGGAGATGACTTTCCCAATACAAAAGTTCACCGGGCATGACTTTTCCAATATAAAAGTTCACCGGAGATGACTTTCCCAATACAAAAGTTCACCGGAGATGACTTTCCCAATACAAAAGTTCACCGGAGATGAATTTTCCCATACAAAAGTTCACCGGAGATGACTTTCCCAATACAAAAGTTCACCGGAGATGACTTTTCCCATACAAAAGTTCACCGGAGATGACTTTCCCAATACAAAAGTTCACCGGAGATGACTTTCCCATACAAAAGTTCACCGGAGATGACTTTTCCCATACAAAAGTTCACCGGAGATGACTTTTCCCATACAAAAGTTCACCGGAGATGACTTTTCCCATACAAAAGTTCACCAGAGATGACTTTCCCAATACAAAAGTTCACCGGAGATGACTTTCCCAATACAAAAGTTCACCGGAGATGACTTTTCCCATACAAAAGTTCACCGGAGATGACTTTTCCCATACAAAAGTTCACCGGAGATGACTTTTCCCATACAAAAGTTCACCGGAGATGACTTTCCCAATACAAAAGTTCACCGGAGATGACTTTCCCAATACAAAAGTTCACCGGAGATGACTTTCCCAATACAAAAGTTCACCGGAGATGACTTTCCCAATACAAAAGTTCACCGGGCATGACTTTTCCATTATAAAAGTTCACCGGAGATGACTTTCCCAATACAAAAGTTCACCGGAGATGACTTTCCCAATACAAAAGTTCACCGGAGATGACTTTCCCAATACAAAAGTTCACCGGAGATGACTTTCCCAATACAAAAGTTCACCGGGCATGACTTTCCCAATACAAAAGTTCACCGGGCATGACTTTCCCAATACAAAAGTTCACCGGAGATGACTTTTCCCATACAAAAGTTCACCGGAGATGACTTTCCCAATATAAAAGTTCACCGGAGATGACTTTTCCCATACAAAAGTTCACCGGAGATGACTTTCCCAATACAAAAGTTCACCGGAGATGACTTTTCCCATACAAAAGTTTACCGGAGATGACTTTCCCAATACAAAAGTTCACCGGAGATGACTTTCCCAATACAAAAGTTCACCGGAGATGACTTTTCCCATACAAAAGTTCACCGGAGATGACTTTCCCAATACAAAAGTTCACCGGAGATGACTTTCCCAATACAAAAGTTCACCGGGCATGACTTTCCCAATACAAAAGTTCACCGGAGATGACTTTCCCAATACAAAAGTTCACCGGAGATGACTTTTCCCATACAAAAGTTCACCGGAGATGACTTTTCCCATACAAAATTTCACCGGAGATGACTTTTCCCATACAAAAGTTCACCGGAGATGACTTTTCCCATACAAAAGTTCACCGGAGATGACTTTCCCAATACAAAAGTTCACCGGAGATGACTTTTCCCATACAAAAGTTCACCGGAGATGACTTTTCCCATACAAAAGTTCACCGGAGATGACTTTCCCAATACAAAAGTTCACCGGAGATGACTTTTCCCATACAAAAGTTCACCGGAGATGACTTTCCCAATACAAAAGTTCACCGGAGATGACTTTTCCCATACAAAAGTTCACCGGAGATGACTTTCCCAATACAAAAGTTCACCGGAGATGACTTTCCCAATACAAAAGTTCACCGGGCATGACTTTTCCAATATAAAAGTTCACCGGAGATGACTTTTCCCATACAAAAGTTCACCGGAGATGACTTTCCCAATACAAAAGTTCACCGGAGATGACTTTCCCAATACAAAAGTTCACCGGAGATGACTTTTCCCATACAAAAGTTCACCGGAGATGACTTTTCCCATACAAAAGTTCACCGGAGATGACTTTCCCAATACAAAAGTTCACCGGAGATGACTTTTCCCATACAAAAGTTCACCGGAGATGACTTTCCCAATACAAAAGTTCACCGGAGATGACTTTCCCAATACAAAAGTTCACCGGAGATGATTTTCCCAATATAAAATTTCACCGGAGATGACTTTTCCCATACAAAAGTTCACCAGAGATGACTTTCCCAATACAAAAGTTCACCGGAGATGACTTTCCCAATACAAAAGTTCACCGGAGATAACTTTTCCCATACAAAAGTTCACCGGAGATGACTTTTCCCATACAAAAGTTCACCGGAGATGACTTTCCCAATACAAAAGTTCACCGGAGATGACTTTTCCCATACAAAAGTTCACCGGAGATGATTTTTCCCATACAAAAGTTCACCGGAGATGACTTTTCCCATACAAAAGTTCACCGGAGATGACTTTCCCAATACAAAAGTTCACCGGAGATGACTTTTCCCATACAAAAGTTCACCGGAGATGACTTTTCCCATACAAAAGTTCACCGGGCATGACTTTCCCAATACAAAAGTTCACCGGAGATGACTTTTCCCATACAAAAGTTCACCGGAGATGACTTTCCCAATACAAAAGTTCACCGGAGATGACTTTCCCAATACAAAAGTTCACCGGAGATGACTTTCCCAATACAAAAGTTCACCGGAGATGACTTTCCCAATACAAAAGTTCACCGGGCATGACTTTCCCAATACAAAAGTTCACCGGAGATGACTTTTCCCATACAAAAGTTCACCGGAGATGACTTTCCTAATACAAAAGTTCACCGGAGATGACTTTTCCCATACAAAAGAACACCGGAGATGACTTTCCCAATACAAAAGTTCACCGGAGATGACTTTCCCAATACAAAAGTTCACCGGAGATGACTTTCCCAATACAAAAGTTCACCGGGCATGACTTTCCCAATACAAAAGTTCACCGGGCATGACTTTCCCAATACAAAAGTTCACCGGAGATGACTTTCCCAATACAAAAGTTCACCGGAGATGACTTTTCCCATACAAAAGTTCACCGGAGATGACTTTCCCAATACAAAAGTTCAGCGGAGATGACTTTTCCCATACAAAAGTTCAGCGGAGATGACTTTCCCAATACAAAAGTTCACCGGAGATGACTTTTCCCATACAAAAGTTCACCGGAGATGACTTTCCCAATACAAAAGTTCACCGGAGATGACTTTTCCCATACAAAAGTTCACCGGAGATGACTTTCCCAATACAAAAGTTCACCGGAGATGACTTTTCCCATACAAAAGTTCACCGGAGATGACTTTCCCAATACAAAAGTTCACCGGAGATGACTTTTCCCATACAAAAGTTCACCGGAGATGACTTTCCCAATACAAAAGTTCACCGGAGATGACTTTCCCAATACAAAAGTTCACCGGGCATGACTTTCCCAATACAAAAGTTCACCGGGCATGACTTTCCCAATACAATAGTTCACCGGGCATGACTTTCCCAATACAAAAGTTCACCGGGCATGACTTTTCCAATATAAAAGTTCACCGGAGATGACTTTCCCAATACAAAAGTTCACCGGGCATGACATTCCCAATACAAAAGTTCACCGGGCATGACTTTCCCAATACAAAAGTTCACCGGGCATGACTTTCCCAAAACAAAAGTTCACCGGGCATGACTTTCCCAATACAAAAGTTCACCGGGCATGACTTTCCCAATACAATAGTTCACCGGGCATGACTTTCCCAATACAAAAGTTCACCGGAGATGACTTTCCCAATACAAAAGTTCACCGGGCATGACTTTCCCAATACAAAAGTTAACCGGGCATGACTTTCCCAATACAATAGTTCACCGGGCATGACTTTCCCAATACAAAAGTTCACCGGAGATGACTTTCCCAATACAAAAGTTCACCGGAGATGACTTTTCCCATACAAAAGTTCACCGGAGATGACTTTTCCCATACAAAAGTTCACCGGAGATGACTTTCCCAATACAAAAGTTCACCGGAGATGACTTTCCCAATACAAAAGTTCACCGGAGATGACTTTCCCAATACAAAAGTTCACCGGAGATGACTTTCCCAATACAAAAGTTCACCGGAGATGACTTTTCCCATACAAAAGTTCACCGGAGATGACTTTCCCAATATAAAAGTTCACCGGGCATGACTTTCCCAATACAAAATTCACCGGGCATGACTTTCCCAATACAAAAGTTCACCGGAGATGACTTTCCCATACAAAAGTTCACCGGAGATGACTTTTCCCATACAAAAGTTCACCGGAGATGACTTTTCCCATACAAAAGTTCACCGGAGATGACTTTTCCCATACAAAAGTTCACCGGAGATGACTTTCCCAATACAAAAGTTCACCGGAGATGACTTTTCCCGTACAAAAGTTCACCGGAGATGACTTTCCCAATACAAAAGTTCACCGGAGATGACTTTCCCAATACAAAAGTTCGCCGGAGATGACTTTTCCCATACAAAAGTTCACCGGAGATGACTTTCCCAATACAAAAGTTCACCGGAGATGACTTTCCCAATACAAAAGTTCACCGGAGATGACTTTCCCAATACAAAAGTTCACCGGAGATGACTTTCCCAATACAAAAGTTCACCGGAGATGACTTTCCCAATACAAAAGTTCACCGGAGATGACTTTCCCAATACAAAAGTTCACCGGAGATGACTTTTCCCATACAAAAGTTCACCGGAGATGACCTTTCCCATACAAAAGTTCACCGGAGATGACTTTCCCAATACAAAAGTTCACCGGAGATGACTTTCCCAATACAAAATTTCACCGGAGATGACTTTTCCCATACAAAAGTTCACCGGAGATGACTTTCCCAATACAAAAGTTCACCGGAGATGACTTTCCCAATACAAAAGTTCACCGGAGATGACTTTCCCAATACAAAAGTTCACCGGAGATGACTTTCCCAATACAAAAGTTCACCGGGCATGACTTTCCCAATACAAAAGTTCACCGGGCATGACTTTCCGAATACAAAATTTCACCGGAGATGACTTTTCCCATACAAAAGTTCACCGGAGATGACTTTTCCCATACAAAAGTTCACCGGAGATGACTTTCCCAATACAAAAGTTCACCGGAGATGACTTTTCCCATACAAAAGTTCACCGGAGATGACTTTTCCCATACAAAAGTTCACCGGAGATGACTTTCCCAATACAAAAGTTCACCGGAGATTACTTTTCCCATACAAAAGTTCACCGGAGATGACTTTCCCAATACAAAAGTTCACCGGAGATGACTTTTCCCATACAAAAGTTCACCGGAGATGACTTTCCCAATACAAAAGTTCACCGGAGATGACTTTCCCAATACAAAAGTTCACCGGGCATGACTTTTCCAATATAAAAGTTCACCGGAGATGACTTTTCCCATACAAAAGTTCACCGGAGATGACTTTCCCAATACAAAAGTTCACCGGAGATGACTTTCCCAATACAAAAGTTCACCGGAGATGACTTTTCCCATACAAAAGTTCACCGGAGATGACTTTTCCCATACAAAAGTTCACCGGAGATGACTTTCCCAATACAAAAGTTCACCGGAGATGACTTTTCCCATACAAAAGTTCACCGGAGATGACTTTCCCAATACAAAAGTTCACCGGAGATGACTTTCCCAATACAAAAGTTCACCGGAGATGATTTTCCCAATATAAAATTTCACCGGAGATGACTTTTCCCATACAAAAGTTCACCAGAGATGACTTTCCCAATACAAAAGTTCACCGGAGATGACTTTCCCAATACAAAAGTTCACCGGAGATAACTTTTCCCATACAAAAGTTCACCGGAGATGACTTTTCCCATACAAAAGTTCACCGGAGATGACTTTCCCAATACAAAAGTTCACCGGAGATGACTTTTCCCATACAAAAGTTCACCGGAGATGATTTTTCCCATACAAAAGTTCACCGGAGATGACTTTTCCCATACAAAAGTTCACCGGAGATGACTTTCCCAATACAAAAGTTCACCGGAGATGACTTTTCCCATACAAAAGTTCACCGGAGATGACTTTTCCCATACAAAAGTTCACCGGGCATGACTTTCCCAATACAAAAGTTCACCGGAGATGACTTTTCCCATACAAAAGTTCACCGGAGATGACTTTCCCAATACAAAAGTTCACCGGAGATGACTTTCCCAATACAAAAGTTCACCGGAGATGACTTTCCCAATACAAAAGTTCACCGGAGATGACTTTCCCAATACAAAAGTTCACCGGGCATGACTTTCCCAATACAAAAGTTCACCGGAGATGACTTTTCCCATACAAAAGTTCACCGGAGATGACTTTCCTAATACAAAAGTTCACCGGAGATGACTTTTCCCATACAAAAGTTCACCGGAGATGACTTTCCCAATACAAAAGTTCACCGGAGATGACTTTCCCAATACAAAAGTTCACCGGAGATGACTTTCCCAATACAAAAGTTCACCGGGCATGACTTTCCCAATACAAAAGTTCACCGGGCATGACTTTCCCAATACAAAAGTTCACCGGAGATGACTTTCCCAATACAAAAGTTCACCGGAGATGACTTTTCCCATACAAAAGTTCACCGGAGATGACTTTCCCAATACAAAAGTTCAGCGGAGATGACTTTTCCCATACAAAAGTTCAGCGGAGATGACTTTCCCAATACAAAAGTTCACCGGAGATGACTTTTCCCATACAAAAGTTCACTGGAGATGACTTTCCCAATACAAAAGTTCACCGGAGATGACTTTTCCCATACAAAAGTTCACCGGAGATGACTTTCCCAATACAAAAGTTCACCGGAGATGACTTTTCCCATACAAAAGTTCACCGGAGATGACTTTCCCAATACAAAAGTTCACCGGAGATGACTTTTCCCATACAAAAGTTCACCGGAGATGACTTTCCCAATACAAAAGTTCACCGGAGATGACTTTCCCAATACAAAAGTTCACCGGGCATGACTTTCCCAATACAAAAGTTCACCGGGCATGACTTTCCCAATACAATAGTTCACCGGGCATGACTTTCCCAACACAAAAGTTCACCGGGCATGACTTTTCCAATATAAAAGTTCACCGGAGATGACTTTCCCAATACAAAAGTTCACCGGGCATGACATTCCCAATACAAAAGTTCACCGGGCATGACTTTCCCAATACAAAAGTTCACCGGGCATGACTTTCCCAAAACAAAAGTTCACCGGGCATGACTTTCCCAATACAAAAGTTCACCGGGCATGACTTTCCCAATACAATAGTTCACCGGGCATGACTTTCCCAATACAAAAGTTCACCGGAGATGACTTTCCCAATACAAAAGTTCACCGGGCATGACTTTCCCAATACAAAAGTTCACCGGGCATGACTTTCCCAATACAATAGTTCACCGGGCATGACTTTCCCAATACAAAAGTTCACCGGAGATGACTTTCCCAATACAAAAGTTCACCGGAGATGACTTTTCCCATACAAAAGTTCACCGGAGATGACTTTTCCCATACAAAAGTTCACCGGAGATGACTTTCCCAATACAAAAGTTCACCGGAGATGACTTTCCCAATACAAAAGTTCACCGGAGATGGCTTTCCCAATACAAAAGTTCACCGGAGATGACTTTCCCAATACAAAAGTTCACCGGAGATGACTTTTCCCATACAAAAGTTCACCGGAGATGACTTTCCCAATATAAAAGTTCACCGGGCATGACTTTCCCAATACAAAATTCACCGGGCATGACTTTCCCAATACAAAAGTTCACCGGAGATGACTTTCCCATACAAAAGTTCACCGGAGATGACTTTTCCCATACAAAAGTTCACCGGAGATGACTTTTCCCATACAAAAGTTCACCGGAGATGACTTTTCCCATACAAAAGTTCACCGGAGATGACTTTCCCAATACAAAAGTTCACCGGAGATGACTTTTCCCGTACAAAAGTTCACCGGAGATGACTTTCCCAATACAAAAGTTCACCGGAGATGACTTTCCCAATACAAAAGTTCACCGGAGATGACTTTTCCCATACAAAAGTTCACCGGAGATGACTTTCCCAATACAAAAGTTCACCGGAGATGACTTTCCCAATACAAAAGTTCACCGGAGATGACTTTCCCAATACAAAAGTTCACCGGAGATGACTTTCCCAATACAAAAGTTCACCGGAGATGACTTTTCCCATACAAAAGTTCACCGGAGATGACTTTTCCCATACAAAAGTTCACCGGAGATGACTTTCCCAATACAAAAGTTCACCGGAGATGACTTTCCCAATACAAAATTTCACCGGAGATGACTTTTCCCATACAAAAGTTCACCGGAGATGACTTTCCCAATACAAAAGTTCACCGGAGATGACTTTCCCAATACAAAAGTTCACCGGAGATGACTTTCCCAATACAAAAGTTCACCGGAGATGACTTTCCCAATACAAAAGTTCACCGGGCATGACTTTCCCAATACAAAAGTTCACCGGGCATGACTTTCCGAATACAAAAGTTCACCGGAGATGACTTTTCCCATACAAAAGTTCACCGGAGATGACTTTCCCAATAAAAAAGTTCACCGGAGATGACTTTTCCAATACAAAAGTTCACCGGGCATGACTTTCCCAATACAAAAGTTCACCGGAGATGACTTTCCCAATACAAAAGTTCACCGGAGATGACTTTCCCAATACAAAAGTTCACCGGAGATGACTTTCCCAATACAAAAGTTCACCGGAGATGACTTTCCCAATATAAAAGTTCACCGGAGATGACTTTCCCAATACAAAAGTTCACCGGAGATGACTTTTCCCATACAAAAGTTCACCGGAGATGACTTTCCCAATACAAAAGTTCACCGGAGATGACTTTCCCAATACAAAAGTTCACCGGAGATGACTTTTCCCATACAAAAGTTCACCGGAGATGACTTTTCCCATACAAAAGTTCACCGGAGATGACTTTCCCAATACAAAAGTTCACCGGAGATGACTTTTCCCATACAAAAGTTCACCGGGCATGACTTTCCCAATACAAAAGTTCACCGGAGATGACTTTTCCCATACAAAAGTTCACTGGAGATGACTTTCCCAATACAAAAGTTCACCGGAGATGACTTTCCCAATACAAAAGTTCACCGGAGATGACTTTTCCCATACAAAAGTTCACCGGAGATGACTTTCCCAATACAAAAGTTCACCGGAGATGACTTTCCCAATACAAAAGTTCACCGGAGATGACTTTCCCAATACAAAAGTTCACCGGAGATGACTTTTCCCATACAAAAGTTCACCGGAGATGACTTTTCCCATACAAAAGTTCACCGGAGATGACTTTCCCAATACAAAAGTTCACCGGAGATGACTTTTAACATACAAAAGTTCACCGGAGATGACTTTCCCAATACAAAAGTTCACCGGAGATGACTTTTCCCATACAAAAGTTCACCGGAGATGACTTTCCCAATACAAAAGTTCACCGGAGATGACTTTTCCCATACAAAAGTTCACCGGAGATGACTTTCCCAATACAAAAGTTCACCGGAGATGACTTTTCCCATACAAAAGTTCACCGGAGATGACTTTCCCAATACAAAAGTTCACCGGAGATGACTTTCCCAATACAAAAGTTCACCGGAGATGACTTTTCCCATACAAAAGTTCACCGGAGATGACTTTCCCATACAAAAGTTCACCGGAGATGACTTTTCCCATACAAAAGTTCACCGGAGATGACTTTCCCAATACAAAAGTTCACCGGAGATGACTTTTCCCATACAAAAGTTCACCGGAGATGACTTTCCCAATACAAAAGTTCACCGGAGATGACTTTCCCAATACCAAAGTTCACCGGAGATGACTTTCCCAATACAAAAGTTCACCGGAGATGACTTTTCCAATATAAAAGTTCACCGGAGATGACTTTCCCAATACAAAAGTTCACCGGGCATGACTTTCCCAATACAAAAGTTCACCGGGCATGACTTTCCCAATACAAAAGTTCACCGGCATGACTTTCCCAATACAATAGTTCACCGGGCATGACTTTCCCAATACAAAAGTTCACCGGGCATGACTTTCCCAATACAAAAGTTCGCCGGGCATGACTTTCCCAATACAAAAGTTCACCGGAGATGACTTTCCCAATACAAAAGTTCACCGGAGATGACTTTTCCCATACAAAAGTTCACCGGAGATGACTTTTCCCATACAAAAGTTCACCGGAGATGACTTTCCCAATACAAAAGTTCACCGGAGATGACTTTCCCAATACAAAAGTTCACCGGAGATGACTTTTCCCATACAAAAGTTCACCGGAGATGACTTTCCCAATACAAAAGTTCACCGGAGATGACTTTCCCAATACAAAATTTCACCGGAGATGACTTTTCCCATACAAAAGTTCACCGGAGATGACTTTCCCAATACAAAAGTTCACCGGAGATGACTTTCCCAATACAAAAGTTCACCGGAGATGACTTTCCCAATACAAAAGTTCACCGGAGATGACTTTCCCAATACAAAAGTTCACCGGGCATGACTTTCCCAATACAAAAGTTCACCGGGCATGACTTTCCGAATACAAAAGTTCACCGGAGATGACTTTTCCCATACAAAAGTTCACCGGAGATGACTTTCCCAATAAAAAAGTTCACCGGAGATGACTTTTCCAATACAAAAGTTCACCGGAGATGACTTTCCCAATACAAAAGTTCACCGGAGATGACTTTCCCAATACAAAAGTTCACCGGAGATGACTTTCCCAATACAAAAGTTCACCGGAGATGACTTTCCCAATACAAAAGTTCACCGGAGATGACTTTCCCAATATAAAAGTTCACCGGAGATGACTTTCCCAATACAAAAGTTCACCGGAGATGACTTTTCCCATACAAAAGTTCACCGGAGATGACTTTCCCAATACAAAAGTTCACCGGAGATGACTTTCCCAATACAAAAGTTCACCGGAGATGACTTTTCCCATACAAAAGTTCACCGGAGATGACTTTTCCCATACAAAAGTTCACCGGAGATGACTTTCCCAATACAAAAGTTCACTGGAGATGACTTTTCCCATACAAAAGTTCACCGGGCATGACTTTCCCAATACAAAAGTTCACCGGAGATGACTTTTCCCATACAAAAGTTCACTGGAGATGACTTTCCCAATACAAAAGTTCACCGGAGATGACTTTCCCAATACAAAAGTTCACCGGAGATGACTTTTCCCATACAAAAGTTCACCGGAGATGACTTTCCCCAATACAAAAGTTCACCGGAGATGACTTTCCCAATACAAAAGTTCACCGGAGATGACTTTCCCAATACAAAAGTTCACCGGAGATGACTTTTCCCATACAAAAGTTCACCGGAGATGACTTTTCCCATACAAAAGTTCACCGGAGATGACTTTCCCAATACAAAAGTTCACCGGAGATGACTTTTAACATACAAAAGTTCACCGGAGATGACTTTCCCAATACAAAAGTTCACCGGAGATGACTTTTCCCATACAAAAGTTCACCGGAGATGACTTTCCCAATACAAAAGTTCACCGGAGATGACTTTTCCCATACAAAAGTTCACCGGAGTTGACTTTCCCAATACAAAAGTTCACCGGAGATGACTTTTCCCATACAAAAGTTCACCGGAGATGACTTTCCCAATACAAAAGTTCACCGGAGATGACTTTCCCAATACAAAAGTTCACCGGAGATGACTTTTCCCATACAAAAGTTCACCGGAGATGACTTTCCCATACAAAAGTTCACCGGAGATGACTTTTCCCATACAAAAGTTCACCGGAGATGACTTTCCCAATACAAAAGTTCACCGGAGATGACTTTTCCCATACAAAAGTTCACCGGAGATGACTTTCCCAATACAAAAGTTCACCGGAGATGACTTTCCCAATACAAAAGTTCACCGGAGATGACTTTCCCAATACAAAAGTTCACCGGAGATGACTTTTCCAATATAAAAGTTCACCGGAGATGACTTTCCCAATACAAAAGTTCACCGGGCATGACTTTCCCAATACAAAAGTTCACCGGGCATGACTTTCCCAATACAAAAGTTCACCGGGCATGACTTTCCCAATACAATAGTTCACCGGGCATGACTTTCCCAATACAAAAGTTCACCGGGCATGACTTTTCCAATATAAAAGTTCACCGGAGATGACTTTCCCAATACAAAAGTTCACCGGGCATGACTTTCCCAATACAAAAGTTCACCGGGCATGACTTTCCCAATACAAAAGTTCACCGGGCATGACTTTCCCAATACAAATGTTCGCCGGGCATGACTTTCCCAATACAAAAGTTCACCGGAGATGACTTTCCCAATACAAAAGTTCACCGGAGATGACTTTTCCCATACAAAAGTTCACCGGAGATGACTTTTCCCATACAAAAGTTCACCGGAGATGACTTTCCCAATACAAAAGTTCACCGGAGATGACTTTCCCAATACAAAAGTTCACCGGAGATGACTTTTCCCATACAAAAGTTCACCGGAGATGACTTTCCCAATACAAAAGTTCACCGGAGATGACTTTCCCAATACAAAAGTTCACCGGGCATGACTTTTCCCATACAAAAGTTCACCGGGCATGACTTTCCCAATACAAAAGTTCACCGGGTACGACTTTCCCAATACAAAAGTTCACCGGAGATGACTTTCCCAATACAAAAGTTCACCGGGCATGACTTTCCCAATACAAAAGTTCACCGGGCATGACTTTCCCAATACAATAGTTCACCGGGCATGACTTTCCCAATACAAAAGTTCACCGGGCATGACTTTTCCAATATAAAAGTTCACCGGAGATGACTTTCCCAATACAAAAGTTCACCGGAGATGACTTTCCCAATACAAAAGTTCACCGGGCATGACTTTCCCAATACAAAAGTTCACCGTGCATGACTTTCCCAATACAAAAGTTCACCGGAGATGACTTTTCCCATACAAAAGTTCACCGGGCATAACTTTCCCAATACAAACGTTCACCGGAGATGACTTTTCCCATACAAAAGTTCACCGGAGATGACTTTCCCAATACAAAAGTTCACCGGAGATGACTTTCCCAATACAAAAGTTCACCGGAGATGACTTTCCCAATACAAAAGTTCACCGTAGATGACTTTCCCAATACAAAAGTTCACCGGAGATGACTTTTCCCATACAAAAGTTCACCGGAGATGACTTTTCCCATACAAAAGTTCACCGGAGATGACTTTCCCAATACAAAAGTTCACCGGAGATGACTTTTCCCATACAAAAGTTCACCGGAGATGACTTTCCCAATACAAAAGTTCACCGGAGATGACTTTTCCCATACAAAAGTTCACCGGAGATGACTTTCCCAATACAAAAGTTCACCGGAGATGACTTTTCCCATACAAAAGTTCACCGGAGATGACTTTCCCAATACAAAAGTTCACCGGAGATGACTTTCCCAATACAAAAGTTCACCGGAGATGACTTTCCCAATACAAAAGTTCACCGGAGATGACTTTCCCAATACAAAAGTTCACCGGGCCTGACTTTCCCAATACAAAAGTTCACCGGGCATGACTTTCCCAATACAAAAGTTCACCGGAGATGACTTTTCCCATACAAAAGTTCACCGGAGATGACTTTCCCAATACAAAAGTTCACCGGAGATGACTTTCCCAATACAAAAGTTCACCGGAGATGACTTTCCCAATACAAAAGTTCACCGGAGATGACTTTCCCAATACAAAAGTTCAACGGAGATGACTTTCCCAATACAAAAGTTCACCGGAGATGACTTTCCCAATACAAAAGTTCACCGGAGATGACTTTTCCCATACAAAAGTTCACCGGAGATGACTTTTCCCATACAAAAGTTCACCGGAGATGACTTTTCCCATACAAAAGTTCACCGGAGATAACTTTCCCAATACAAAAGTTCACCGGAGATGACTTTCCCAATACAAAAGTTCACCGGAGATGACTTTTCCCATACAAAAGTTCACCGGAGATGACTTTCCCAATACAAAAGTTCACCGGAGATGACTTTCCCAATACAAAAGGTCACCGGAGATGACTTTTCCCATACAAAAGTTCACCCGAGATGACTTTTCCCATACAAAAGTTCACCGGAGATGACTTTCCCAATACAAAAGTTCACCGGAGATGACTTTTCCCATACAAAAGTTCACCGGGCATGACTTTCCCAATACAAAAGTTCACCGGAGATGACTTTTCCCATACAAAAGTTCACTGGAGATGACTTTCCTAATACAAAAGTTCACCGGAGATGACTTTCCCAATACAAAAGTTCACCGGAGATGACTTTTCCCATACAAAAGTTCACCGGAGATGACTTTCCCAATACAAAAGTACACCGGAGATGACTTTCCCAATACAAAAGTTCACCGGAGATGACTTTCCCAATACAAAAGTTCACCGGAGATGACTTTTCCCATACAAAAGTTCACCGGAGATGACTTTTCCCATACAAAAGTTCACCGGAGATGACTTTCCCAATACAAAAGTTCACCGGAGATGACTTTTAACATACAAAAGTTCACCGGAGATGACTTTCCCAATACAAAAGTTCACCGGAGATGACTTTTCCCATACAAAAGTTCACCGGAGATGACTTTCCCAATACAAAAGTTCACCGGAGATGACTTTTCCCATACAAAAGTTCACCGGAGATGACTTTCCCAATACAAAAGTTCACCGGAGATGACTTTTCCCATACAAAAGTTCACCGGAGATGACTTTCCCAATACAAAAGTTCACCGGAGATGACTTTCCCAATACAAAAGTTCACCGGAGATGACTTTTCCCATACAAAAGTTCACCGGAGATGACTTTCCCAATACAAAAGTTCACCGGAGATGACTTTCCCAATACAAAAGTTCACCGGAGATGACTTTCCCAATACAAAAGTTCACCGGAGATGACTTTCCCAATACAAAAGTTCACCGGAGATGACTTTCCCAATACAAAAGTTCACCGGAGATGACTTTCCCAATACAAAAGTTCACCGGAGATGACTTTTCCCATACAAAAGTTCACCGGAGATGACTTTTCCCATACAAAAGTTCACCGGAGATGACTTTCCCAATACAAAAGTTCACCGGAGATGACTTTTCCCATACAAAAGTTCACCGGAGATGACTTTCCCAATACAAAAGTTCACCGGAGATGGCTTTCCCAATACAAAAGTTCACCGGAGATGACTTTCCCAATACAAAAGTTCACCGGAGATGACTTTTCCAATACAAAAGTTCACCGGAGATGACTTTCCCAATACAAAAGTTCACCGGGCATGACTTTCCCAATACAAAAGTTCACCGGGCATGACTTTCCCAATACAAAAGTTCACCGGGCATGACTTTCCCAATACAATAGTTCACCGGGCATGACTTTCCCAATACAAAAGTTCACCGGGCATGACTTTTCCAATATAAAAGTTCACCGGAGATGACTTTCCCAATACAAAAGTTCACCGGGCATGACTTTCCCAATACAAAAGTTCACCGGGCATGACTTTCCCAATACAAAAGTTCACCGGGCATGACTTTCCCAATACAAAAGTTCGCCGGGCATGACTTTCCCAATACAAAAGTTCACCGGAGATGACTTTCCCAATACAAAAGTTCACCGGAGATGACTTTTCCCATGCAAAAGTTCACCGGAGATGACTTTTCCCATACAAAAGTTCACCGGAGATGACTTTTCCCATACAAAAGTTCACCGGAGATGACTTTCCCAATACAAAAGTTCACCGGAGATGACTTTTCCCATACAAAAGTTCACCGGAGATGACTTTCCCAATACAAAAGTTCACCGGAGAAGACTTTTCCCATACAAAAGTTCACCGGAGATGACTTTCCCAATACAAAAGTTCACCGGAGATGACTTTCCCAATACAAAAGTTCACCGGAGATGACTTTTCCCATACAAAAGTTCACCGGAGATGACTTTCCCAATACAAAAGTTCACCGGAGATGACTTTCCCAATACAAAAGTTCACCGGAGATGACTTTCCCAATACAAAAGTTCACCGGAGATGACTTTCCCAATACAAAAGTTCACCGGAGATGACTTTCCCAATACAAAAGTTCACCGGAGATGACTTTCCCAATACAAAAGTTCACCGGAGATGACTTTCCCAATACAAAAGTTCACCGGAGATGACTTTTCCCATACAAAAGTTCACCGGAGATGACTTTTCCCATACAAAAGTTCACCGGAGATGACTTTCCCAATACAAAAGTTCACCGGAGATGACTTTTCCCATACAAAAGTTCACCGGAGATGACTTTCCCAATACAAAAGTTCGCCGGAGATGACTTTCCCAATACAAAAGTTCACCGGAGATGACTTTCCCAATACAAAAGTTCACCGGAGATGACTTTTCCAATATAAAAGTTCACCGGAGATGACTTTCCCAATACAAAAGTTCACCGGGCATGACTTTCCCAATACAAAAGTTCACCGGGCATGACTTTCCCAAAACAAAAGTTCACCGGGCATGACTTTCCCAATACAATAGTTCACCGGGCATGACTTTCCCAATACAAAAGTTCACCGGGCATGACTTTTCCAATATAAAAGTTCACCGGAGATGACTTTCCCAATACAAAAGTTCACCGGGCATGACTTTCCCAATACAAAAGTTCACCGGGCATGACTTTCCCAATACAAAAGTCCACCGGGCATGACTTTCCCAATACAAAAGTTCGCCGGGCATGACTTTCCCAATACAAAAGTTCACCGGAGATGACTTTCCCAATACAAAAGTTCACCGGAGATGACTTTTCCCATACAAAAGTTCACCGGAGATGACTTTTCCCATACAAAAGTTCACCGGAGATGACTTTCCCAATACAAAAGTTCACCGGAGATGACTTTCCCAATACAAAAGTTCACCGGAGATGACTTTTCCCATACAAAAGTTCACCGGAGATGACTTTCCCAATACAAAAGTTCACCGGAGATGACTTTCCCAATACAAAAGTTCACCGGGCATGACTTTTCCCATACAAAAGTTCACCGGGCATGACTTTCCCAATACAAAAGTTCACCGGGCACGACTTTCCCAATACAAAAGTTCACCGGAGATGACTTTCCCAATACAAAAGTTCACCGGGTATGACTTTCCCAATACAAAAGTTCACCGGGCATGACTTTCCCAATACAATAGTTCACCGGGCATGACTTTCCCAATACAAAAGTTCACCGGGCATGACTTTTCCAATATAAAAGTTCACCGGAGATGACTTTCCCAATACAAAAGTTCACCGGAGATGACTTTCCCAATACAAAAGTTCACCGGGCATGACTTTCCCAATACAAAAGTTCACCGGGCATGACTTTCCCAATACAAAAGTTCACCGGAGATGACTTTTCCCATACAAAAGTTCACCGGGCATAACTTTCCCAATACAAAAGTTCACCGGAGATGACTTTTCCCATACAAAAGTTCACCGGAGATGACTTTCCCAATACAAAAGTTCACCGGAGATGACTTTTCCCATACAAAAGTTCACCGGAGATGACTTTCCCAATACAAAAGTTCACCGGAGATGACTTTCCCAATACAAAAGTTCACCGTAGATGACTTTCCCAATACAAAAGTTCACCGGAGATGACTTTTCCCATACAAAAGTTCACCGGAGATGACTTTTCCCATACAAAAGTTCACCGGAGATGACTTTCCCAATACAAAAGTTCACCGGAGATGACTTTTCCCATACAAAAGTTCACCGGAGATGACTTTCCCAATACAAAAGTTCACCGGAGATGACTTTTCCCATACAAAAGTTCACCGGAGATGACTTTCCCAATACAAAAGTTCACCGGAGATGACTTTTCCCATACAAAAGTTCACCGGAGATGACTTTCCCAATACAAAAGTTCACCGGAGATGACTTTTCCCATACAAAAGTTCACCGGAGATGACTTTCCCAATACAAAAGTTCACCGGAGATGACTTTCCCAATACAAAAGTTCACCGGAGATGACTTTCCCAATACAAAAGTTCACCGGGCATGACTTTCCCAATACAAAAGTTCACCGGAGATGACTTTCCCAATACAAAAGTTCACCGGAGATGACTTTCCCAATACAAAAGTTCACCGGAGATGACTTTCCCAATACAAAAGTTCACCGGAGATGACTTTCCCAATACAAAAGTTCACCGGGCATGACTTTCCCAATACAAAAGTTCACCGGGCATGACTTTCCCAATACAAAAGTTCACCGGAGATGACTTTTCCCATACAAAAGTTCACCGGAGATGACTTTCCCAATACAAAAGTTCACCGGAGATGACTTTCCCAATACAAAAGTTCACCGGAGATGACTTTCCCAATACAAAAGTTCACCGGAGATGACTTTCCCAATACAAAAGTTCACCGGAGATGACTTTCCCAATACAAAAGTTCACCGGAGATGACTTTCCCAATACAAAAGTTCACCGGAGATGACTTTTCCCATACAAAAGTTCACCGGAGATGACTTTTCCCATACAAAAGTTCACCGGTGATGACTTTTCCCATACAAAAGTTCACCGGAGATGACTTTCCCAATACAAAAGTTCACCGGAGATGACTTTTCCCATACAAAAGTTCACCGGAGATGACTTTTCCCATACAAAAGTTCACCGGGCATGACTTTCCCAATACAAAAGTTCACCGGAGATGACTTTTCCCATACAAAAGTTCACCGGAGATGACTTTCCCAATACAAAAGTTCACCGGAGATGACTTTCCCAATACAAAAGTTCACCGGAGATGACTTTCCCAATACAAAAGTTCACCGGAGATGACTTTCCCAATACAAAAGTTCACCGGAGATGACTTTTCCCATACAAAAGTTCACCGGAGATGACTTTCCCAATACAAAACTTCACCGGAGATGACTTTTCCCATACAAAAGTTCACCGGAGATGACTTTCCCAATACAAAAGTTCACCGGAGATGACTTTCCCAATATAAAAGTTCACCGGAGATGACTTTTCCCATACAAAAGTTCACCGGAGATGACTTTTCCCATACAAAAGTTCACCGGAGATGACTTTTCCCATACAAAAGTTCACCGGAGATGACTTTCCCAATACAAAAGTTCACCGGAGATGACTTTTCCCATACAAAAGTTCACCGGAGATGACTTTCCCAATACAAAAGTTCACCGGAGATGACTTTTCCCATACAAAAGTTCACCGGAGATGACTTTCCCAATACAAAAGTTCACCGGAGATGACTTTTCCCATACAAAAGTTCACCGGAGATGACTTTCCCAATACAAAAGTTCACCGGAGATGACTTTCCCAATACAAAAGTTCACCGGAGATGACTTTCCCAATACAAAAGTTCACCGGGCATGACTTTCCCAATACAAAAGTTCACCGGGCATGACTTTCCCAATACAAAAGTTCACCGGAGATGACTTTCCCATACAAAAGTTCACCGGAGATGACTTTTCCCATACAAAAGTTCACCGGAGATGACTTTTCCCATACAAAAGTTCACCGGAGATGACTTTTCCCATACAAAAGTTCACCGGAGATGACTTTCCCAATACAAAAGTTCACCGGAGATGACTTTCCCAATATAAAAGTTCACCGGAGATGACTTTTCCCATACAAAAGTTCACCGGAGATGACTTTCCCAATACAAAAGTTCACCGGAGATGACTTTCCCAATACAAAAGTTCACCGGAGATGACTTTCCCAATACAAAAGTTCACCGGAGATGACTTTTCCCATACAAAAGTTCACCGGAGATGACTTTCCCAATACAAAAGTTCACCGGAGATGACTTTCCCAATACAAAAGTTCACCGGAGATGACTTTTCCCATACAAAAGTTCACCGGAGATGATTTTTCCCATACAAAAGTTCACCGGAGATGACTTTCCCAATACAAAAGTTCACCGGAGATGACTTTTCCCATACAAAAGTTCACCGGAGATGACTTTTCCCATACAAAAGTTCACCGGGCATGACTTTCCCAATACAAAAGTTCACCGGAGATGACTTTCCCAATACAAAAGTTCACCGGAGATGACTTTTCCCATACAAAAGTTCACCGGAGATGACTTTCCCAATACAAAAGTTCACCGGAGATGACTTTCCCAATACAAAAGTTCACCGGAGATGACTTTCCCAATACAAAAGTTCACCGGAGATGACTTTTCCCATACAAAAGTTCACCGGGCATGACTTTCCCAATACAAAAGTTCACCGGAGATGACTTTCCCAATACAAAAGTTCACCGGAGATGACTTTTCCCATACAAAAGTTCACCGGAGATGACTTTCCCAATACAAAAGTTCACCGGAGATGACTTTCCCAATACAAAAGTTCACCGGAGATGACTTTCCCAATACAAAAGTTCACCGGAGATGACTTTTCCCATACAAAAGTTCACCGGAGATGACTTTCCCAATACAAAAGTTCACCGGAGATGACTTTCCCAATACAAAAGTTCACCGGAGATGACTTTCCCAATACAAAAGTTCACCGGAGATGACTTTCCCAATACAAAAGTTCACCGGAGATGACTTTCCCAATACAAAAGTTCACCGGAGATGACTTTTCCCATACAAAAGTTCACCGGGCATGACTTTCCCAATACAAAAGTTCACCGGAGATGACTTTCCCAATACAAAAGTTCACCGGGCATGACTTTCCCAATACAAAAGTTCACCGGGCATGACTTTCCCAATACAAAAGTTCACCGGAGATGACTTTCCCATACAAAAGTTCACCGGAGATGACTTTTCCCATACAAAAGTTCACCGGATATGACTTTTCCCATACAAAAGTTCACCGGAGATGACTTTTCCCATACAAAAGTTCACCGGAGATGACTTTCCCAATACAAAAGTTCACCGGAGATGACTTTCCCAATACAAAAGTTCACCGGAGATGACTTTTCCCATACAAAAGTTCACCGGAGATGACTTTTCCCATACAAAAGTTCACCGGAGATGACTTTCCCAATACAAAAGTTCACCGGAGATGACTTTCCCAATACAAAAGTTCACCGGAGATGACTTTTCCCATACAAAAGTTCACCGGAGATGACTTTCCCAATACAAAAGTTCACCGGAGATGACTTTCCCAATACAAAAGTTCACCGGAGATGACTTTCCCAATACAAAAGTTCACCGGAGATGACTTTCCCAATACAAAAGTTCACCGGAGATGACTTTCCCAATACAAAAGTTCACCGGAGATGACTTTCCCAATATAAAAGTTCACCGGAGATGACTTTCCCAATACAAAAGTTCAACGGAGATGACTTTTCCCATACAAAAGTTCACCGGAGATGACTTTCCCAATACAAAAGTTCACCGGAGATGACTTTCCCAATACAAAAGTTCACCGGAGATGACTTTTCCCATACAAAAGTTCACCGGAGATGACTTTTCCCATACAAAAGTTCACCGGAGATGACTTTCCCAATACAAAAGTTCACCGGAGATGACTTTTCCCATACAAAAGTTCACCGGGCATGACTTTCCCAATACAAAAGTTCACCGGAGATGACTTTTCCCATACAAAAGTTCACCGGAGATGACTTTCCCAATACAAAAGTTCACCGGAGATGACTTTTCCCATACAAAAGTTCACCGGAGATTACTTTCCCAATACAAAAGTTCACCGGAGATGACTTTCCCAATACAAAAGTTCACCGGAGATGACTTTCCCAATACAAAAGTTCACCGGAGATGACTTTTCCCATACAAAAGTTCACCGGAGATGACTTTTCCCATACAAAAGTTCACCGGAGATGACTTTTCCCATACAAAAGTTCACCGGAGATGACTTTTCCCATACAAAAGTTCACCGGAGATGACTTTCCCAATACAAAAGTTCACCGGAGATGACTTTTCCCATACAAAAGTTCACCGGAGATGACTTTCCCAATACAAAAGTTCACCGGGCACGACTTTCCCAATACAAAAGTTCATCGGAGATGACTTTCCCAATACAAAAGTTCACCGGAGATGACTTTCCCAATACAAAAGTTCACCGGAGATGACTTTCCCAATACAAAAGTTCACCGGAGATGACTTTTCCCATACAAAAGTTCACCGGAGATGACTTTCCCAATACAAAAGTTCACCGGAGATGACTTTCCCAATACAAAAGTTCACCGGAGATGACTTTCCTAATACAACAGTTCACCGGAGATGACTTTCCCAATATATAAGTTCACCGGAGATGACTTTCCCAATACAAAAGTTCACCGGAGATGACTTTTCCCATACAAAAGTTCACCGGAGATGACTTTCCCAATACAAAAGTTCACCGGAGATGACTTTCCCAATACAAATTTCACCGGAGATGACTTTTCCCATACAAAAGTTCACCGGAGATGACTTTTCCCATACAAAAGTTCACCGGAGATGACTTTCCCAATACAAAAGTTCACCGGAGATGACTTTTCCCATACAAAAGTTCACCGGGCATGACTTTCCCAATACAAAAGTTCACCGGAGATGACTTTTCCCATACAAAAGTTCACCGGAGATGACTTTCCCAATACAAAAGTTCACCGGAGATGACTTTCCCAATACAAAAGTTCACCGGAGATGACTTTTCCCATACAAAAGTTCACCGGAGATGACTTTTCCCATACAAAAGTTCACCGGAGATGACTTTCCCAATACAAAAGTTCGCCGGAGATGACTTTCCCAATACAAAAGTTCACCGGAGATGACTTTCCCAATATAAAAGTTCACCGGAGATGACTTTTCCCATACAAAAATTCACCGGAGATGACTTTCCCAATACAAAAGTTCACCGGAGATGACTTTCCCAATACAAAAGTTCACCGGAGATGACTTTTCCCATACAAAAGTTCACCGGAGATGACTTTTCCCATACAAAAGTTCACCGGAGATGACTTTCCCAATACAAAAGTTCACCGGAGATGACTTTCCCAATACAAAAGTTCACCGGAGATGACTTTCCCAATACAAAAGTTCACCGGAGATGACTTTTCCCATACAAAAGTTCACCGGAGATGACTTTTCCCATACAAAAGTTCACCGGAGATGACTTTTCCCATACAAAAGTTCACCGGAGATGACTTTTCCCATACAAAAGTTCACCGGAGATGACTTTCCCAATACAAAAGTTCACCGGAGATGATTTTTCCCATACAAAAGTTCACCGGAGATGACTTTTCCCATACAAAAGTTCACCGGGCATGACTTTCCCAGTACAAAAGTTCACCGGAGATGACTTTTCCCATACAAAAGTTCACCGGAGATGACTTTCCCAATACAAAAGTTCACCGGAGATGACTTTCCCAATACAAAAGTTCACCGGAGATGACTTTCCCAATACAAAAGTTCACCGGAGATGACTTTCCCAATACAAAAGTTCACCGGGCATGACTTTCCCAATACAAAAGTTCACCGGAGATGACTTTTCCCATACAAAAGTTCACCGGAGATGACTTTCCCAATACAAAAGTTCACCGGAGATGACTTTCCCAATACAAAAGTTCACCGGAGATGACTTTCCCAATACAAATGTTCACCGGAGATGACTTTCCCAATACAAAAGTTCACCGGGCATGACTTTCCCAATACAAAAGTTCACCGGGCATGACTTTCCCAATACAAAAGTTCACCGGAGATGACTTTCCCAATGCAAATTTCACCGGAGATGACTTTTCCCATACAAAAGTTCACCGGAGATGACTTTCCCAATACAAAAGTCCACCGGAGATGACTTTTCCCATACAAAAGTTCACCGGAGATGACTTTCCCAATACAAAAGTTCACCGGAGATGACTTTTCCCATACAAAAGTTCACCGGAGATGACTTTCCCAATACAAAAGTTCACCGGAGATGACTTTTCCCATACAAAAGTTCACCGGAGATGACTTTCCCAATACAAAAGTTCACCGGAGATGACTTTCCCAATACAAAAGTTCACCGGGCATGACTTTCCCAATACAAAAGTTCACCGGAGATGACTTTCCCAATACAAAAGTTCACCGGAGATGACTTTTCCCATACAAAAGTTCACCGGAGATGACTTTCCCAATACAAAAGTTCACCGGAGATGACTTTTCCCATACAAAAGTTCACCGGGCATGATTTTCCCAATACAAAAGTTCACCGGGCATGACTTTCCCAATACAATAGTTCACCGGGCATGACTTTCCCAATACAAAAGTTCACCGGGCATGACTTTTCCAATATAAAAGTTCACCGGAGATGACTTTCCCAATTCAAAAGTTCACCGGGCATGACTTTCCCAAAACAAAAGTTCACCGGGCATGACTTTCCCAATACAAAAGTTCACCGGGCATGACTTTCCCAAAACAAAAGTTCACCGGGCATGACTTTCCCAATACAAAAGTTCACCGGGCATGACTTTCCCAATACAATAGTTCACCGGGCATTACTTTCCCAATACAAAAGTTCACCGGAGATGACTTTCCCAATACAAAAGTTCACCGGGCATGACTTTCCCAATACAAAAGTTCACCGGGCATGACTTTCCCAATACAATAGTTCACCGGGCATGACTTTCCCAATACAAAAGTTCACCGGAGATGACTTTCCCAATACAAAAGTTCACCGGAGATGACTTTTCCCATACAAAAGTTCACCGGAGATGACTTTTCCCATACAAAAGTTCACCGGAGATGACTTTCCCAATACAAAAGTTCACCGGAGATGACTTTCCCAATACAAAAGTTCACCGGAGATGACTTTCCCAATACAAAAGTTCACCGGAGATGACTTTCCCAATACAAAAGTTCACCGGAGATGACTTTTCCCATACAAAAGTTCACCGGAGATGACTTTCCCAATATAAAAGTTCACCGGGCATGACTTTCCCAATACAAAAGTTCACCGGGCATGACTTTCCCAATACAAAAGTTCACCGGAGATGACTTTCCCATACAAAAGTTCACCGGAGATGACTTTTCCCATACAAAAGTTCACCGGAGATGACTTTTCCCATACAAAAGTTCACCGGAGATGACTTTTCCCATACAAAAGTTCACCGGAGATGACTTTCCCAATACAAAAGTTCACCGGAGATGACTTTTCCCATACAAAAGTTCACCGGAGATGACTTTCCCAATACAAAAGTTCACCGGAGATGACTTTCCCAATACAAAAGTTCACCGGAGATGACTTTTCCCATACAAAAGTTCACCGGAGATGACTTTCCCAATACAAAAGTTCACCGGAGATGACTTTCCCAATACAAAAGTTCACCGGAGATGACTTTCCCAATACAAAAGTTCACCGTAGATGACTTTCCCAATACAAAAGTTCACCGGAGATGACTTTCCCAATACAAAAGTTCACCGGAGATGACTTTCCCAATACAAAAGTTCACCGGAGATGACTTTTCCCATACAAAAGTTCACCGGAGATGACTTTTCCCATACAAAAGTTCACCGGAGATGACTTTCCCAATACAAAAGTTCACCGGAGATGACTTTCCCAATACAAAAGTTCACCGGAGATGACTTTTCCCATACAAAAGTTCACCGGAGATGACTTTCCCAATACAAAAGTTCACCGGAGATGACTTTCCCAATACAAAAGTTCACCGGAGATGACTTTCCCAATACAAAAGTTCACCGGAGATGACTTTCCCAATACAAAAGTTCACCGGGCATGACTTTCCCAATACAAAAGTTCACCGGGCATGACTTTCCCAATACAAAAGTTCACCGGAGATGACTTTTCCCATACAAAAGTTCACCGGAGATGACTTTCCCAATACAAAAGTTCACCGGAGATGACTTTCCCAATACAAAAGTTCACCGGAGATGACTTTCCCAATACAAAAGTTCACCGGAGATGACTTTCCCAATACAAAAGTTCACCGGAGATGACTTTCCCAATACAAAAGTTCACCGGAGATGACTTTCCCAATACAAAAGTTCACCGGAGATGACTTTCCCAATATAAAAGTTCACCGGAGATGACTTTCCCAATACAAAAGTTCACCGGAGATGACTTTTCCCATACAAAAGTTCACCGGAGATGACTTTCCCAATACAAAAGTTCACCGGAGATGACTTTCCCAATACAAAAGTTCACCGGAGACGACTTTTCCCATACAAAAGTTCACCGGAGATGACTTTTCCCATACAAAAGTTCACCGGAGATGACTTTCCCAATACAAAAGTTCACCGGAGATGACTTTTTCCATACAAAAGTTCACCGGGCATGACTTTCCCAATACAAAAGTTCACCGGAGATGACTTTTCCCATACAAAAGTTCACCGGAGATGACTTTCCCAATACAAAAGTTCACCGGAAATGACTTTCCCAATACAAAAGTTCACCGGAGATGACTTTTCCCATACAAAAGTTCACCGGAGATGACTTTCCCAATACAAAAGTTTACTGGAGATGACTTTCCCAATACAAAAGTTCACCGGAGATGACTTTCCCAATACAAAAGTTCACCGGAGATGACTTTCCCATACAAAAGTTCACCGGAGATGACTTTTCCCATACAAAAGTTCACCGGAGATGACTTTCCCAATACAAAAGTTCACCGGAGATGACTTTTCCCATACAAAAGTTCACCGGAGATGACTTTCCCAATACAAAAGTTCACCGGAGATGACTTTTCCCATACAAAAGTTCACCGGAGATGACTTTCCCAATACAAAAGTTCACCGGAGATGACTTTTCCCATACAAAAGTTCACCGGAGATGACTTTCCCAATACAAAAGTTCACCGGAGATGACTTTTCCCATACAAAAGTTCACCGGAGATGACTTTCCCAATACAAAAGTTCACCGGAGATGACTTTCCCAATACAAAAGTTCACCGGAGATGACTTTTCCCATAAAAAGTTCACCGGAGATGACTTTCCCAATACAAAAGTTCACCGGAGATGACTTTCCCAATACAAAAGTTCACCGGAGATGACTTTCCCAATACAAAAGTTCACCGGAGATGACTTTCCCAATACGAAAGTTCACCGGAGATGACTTTCCCAATACAAAAGTTCACCGGAGATGACTTTCCCAATACAAAAGTTCACCGGAGATGACTTTCCCAATACAAAAGTTCACCGGAGATGACTTTCCCAATACAAAAGTTCACCGGAGATGACTTTTCCCATACAAAAGTTCACCGGAGATGACGTTTCCCATACAAAAGTTCACCGGAGATGACTTTCCCAATACAAAAGTTCACCGGAGATGACTTTTCCCATACAAAAGTTCACCGGAGATGACTTTCCCAATACAAAAGTTCACCGGAGATGACTTTCCCAATACAAAAGTTCACCGGAGATGACTTTCCCAATACAAAAGTTCACCGGAGATGACTTTTCCATTATAAAAGTTCACCGGAGATGACTTTCCCAATACAAAAGTTCACCGGGCATGACTTTCCCAATACAAAAGTTCACCGGGCATGACTTTCCCAATACAAAAGTTCACCGGGCATGACTTTCCCAATACAATAGTTCACCGGGCATGACTTTCCCAATACAAAAGTTCACCGGGCATGACTTTTCCAATATAAAAGTTCACCGGAGATGACTTTCCCAATACAAAAGTTCACCGGGCATGACTTTCCCAATACAAAAGTTCACCGGGCATGACTTTCCCAATACAAAAGTTCACCGGGCATGACTTTCCCAATACAAAAGTTCGCCGGGCATGACTTTCCCAATACAAAAGTTCACCGGAGATGACTTTCCCAATACAAAAGTTCACCGGAGATGATTTTTCCCATACAAAAGTTCACCGGAGATGACTTTCCCAATACAAAAGTTCACCGGAGATGACTTTTCCCATACAAAAGTTCACCGGAGATGACTTTCCCAATACAAAAGTTCACCGGAGATGACTTTCCCAATACAAAAGTTCACCGGAGATGACTTTTCCCATACAAAAGTTCACCGGAGATGACTTTCCCAATACAAAAGTTCACCGGAGATGTCTTTCCCAATACAAAAGTTCACCGGGCATGACTTTTCCCATACAAAAGTTCACCGGGCATGACTTTCCCAATACAAAAGTTCACCGGGCACGACTTTCCCAATACAAAAGTTCACCGGAGATGACTTTCCCAATACAAAAGTTCACCGGGCATGACTTTCCCAATACAAAAGTTCACCGGGCATGACTTTCCCAATACAATAGTTCACCGGGCATGACTTTCCCAATACAAAAGTTCACCGGGCATGACTTTTCCAATATAAAAGTTCACCGGAGATGACTTTCCCAATACAAAAGTTCACCGGAGATGACTTTCCCAATACAAAAGTTCAACGGACATGACTTTCCCAATACAAAAGTTCACCGGGCATGACTTTCCCAATACAAAAGTTCACCGGAGATGACTTTTCCCATACAAAAGTTCACCGGGCATGACTTTCCCAATACAAAAGTTCACCGGAGATGACTTTTCCCATACAAAAGTTCACCGGAGATGACTTTCCCAATACAAAAGTTCACCGGAGATGACTTTCCCAATACAAAAGTACACCGGAGATGACTTTTCCCATACAAAAGTTCACCGGAGATGACTTTCTCAATACAAAAGTTCACCGGAGATGACTTTCCCAATACAAAAGTTCACCGGAGATGACTTTCCCAATACAAAAGTTCACCGGAGATGACTTTTCCCATACAAAAGTTCACCGGAGATGACTTTTCCCATACAAAAGTTCACCGGAGATGACTTTCCCAATACAAAAGTTCACCGGAGATGACTTTTCCCATACAAAAGTTCACCGGAGATGACTTTCCCAATACAAAAGTTCACCGGAGATGACTTTTCCCATACAAAAGTTCACCGGAGATGACTTTCCCAATACAAAAGTTCACCGGAGATGACTTTTCCCATACAAAAGTTCACCGGAGATGACTTTCCCAATACAAAAGTTCACCGGAGATGACTTTTCCCATATAAAAGTTCACCGGAGATGACTTTCCCAATACAAAAGTTCGCCGGAGATGACTTTCCCAATACAAAAGTTCACCGGAGATGACTTTCCCAATACAAAAGTTCACCGGGCATGACTTTCCCAATACAAAAGTTCACCGGAGATGACTTTCCCAATACAAAAGTTCGCCGGAGATGACTTTCCCAATACAAAAGTTCACCGGAGATGACTTTCCCAATACAAAAGTTCACCGGGCATGACTTTCCCAATACAAAAGTTCACCGGAGATGACTTTCCCAATACAAAAGTTCACCGGAGATGACTTTCCCAATACAAAAGTTCACCGGAGATGACTTTCCCAATACAAAAGTTCACCGGAGATGACTTTCCCAATACAAAAGTTCACCGGGCATGACTTTCCCAATACAAAAGTTCACCGGGCATGACTTTCCCAATACAAAAGTTCACCGGAGATGACTTTTCCCATACAAAAGTTCACCGGAGATGACTTTCCCAATACAAAAGTTCACCGGAGATGACTTTCCCAATACAAAAGTTCACCGGAGATGACTTTCCCAATACAAAAGTTCACCGGAGATGACTTTCCCAATACAAAAGTTCACCGGAGATGACTTTCCCAATACAAAAGTTCACCGGAGATGACTTTCCCAATACAAAAGTTCACCGGGCATGACTTTCCCAATACAAAAGTTCACCGGAGATGACTTTCCCAATACAAAAGTTCACCGGAGATGACTTTCCCAATACAAAAGTTCACCGGAGATGACTTTTCCCATACAAAAGTTCACCGGAGATGACTTTCCCAATACAAAAGTTCACCGGAGATGACTTTTCCCATACAAAAGTTCACCGGAGATGACTTTCCCAATACAAAAGTTCACCGGAGATGACTTTTCCCATACAAAAGTTCAGCGGAGATGACTTTTCCCATACAAAAGTTCACCGGAGATGACTTTCCCAATACAAAAGTTCACCGGAGATGACTTTCCCAATACAAAAGTTCACCGGAGATGACTTTCCCAATACAAAATTTCACCGGAGATGACTTTTCCCATACAAAAGTTCACCGGAGATGACTTTCCCAATACAAAAGTTCACCGGAGATGACTTTTCCCATACAAAAGTTCACCGGAGATGACTTTCCCAATACAAAAGTTCACCGGAGATGACTTTCCCAATATAAAAGTTCACCGGAGATGACTTTTCCCATACAAAAGTTCACCGGAGATGACTTTTCCCATACAAAAGTTCACCGGAGATGACTTTTCCCATACAAAAGTTCACCGGAGATGACTTTCCCAATACAAAAGTTCACCGGAGATGACTTTCCCAATACAAAAGTTCACCGGAGATAACTTTTCCCATACAAAAGTTCACCGGAGATGACTTTCCCAATACAAAAGTTCACCGGAGATGACTTTCCCAATACAAAAGTTCACCGGAGATGACTTTTCCCATGCAAAAGTTCACCAGAGATGACTTTCCCAATACAAAAGTTCACCGGAGATGACTTTCCCAATACAAAAGTTCACCGGAGATGACTTTCCCAATACAAAAGTTCACCGGAGATGACTTTTCCCATACAAAAGTTCACCGGAGATGACTTTTCCCATACAAAAGTTCACCGGGCATGACTTTCCCAATACAAAAGTTCACCGGAGATGACTTTTCCCATACAAAAGTTCACCGGAGATGACTTTCCCAATACAAAAGTTCACCGGAGATGACTTTCCCAATACAAAAGTTCACCGGGCATGACTTTCCCAATACAAAAGTTCACCGGAGATGACTTTCCCAATACAAAAGTTCACCGGGCATGACTTTCCCAAAACAAAAGTTCACCGGGCATGACTTTCCCAATACAAAAGTTCACCGGAGATGACTTTTCCCATACAAAAGTTCACCGGAGATGACTTTCCCAATACAAAAGTTCACCGGAGATGACTTTCCCAATACAAAAGTTCACCGGAGATGACTTTTCCCATACAAAAGTTCACCGGAGATGACTTTTCCCATACAAAAGTTCACCGGAGATGACTTTCCCAATACAAAAGTTCACCGGAGATGACTTTCCCAATACAAAAGTTCACCGGAGATGACTTTTCCCATACAAAAGTTCACCGGAGATGACTTTCCCAATACAAAAGTTCACCGGAGATGACTTTCCCAATACAAAAGTTCACCGGAGATGACTTTCCCAATACAAAAGTTCACCGGAGATGACTTTCCCAATACAAAAGTTCACCGGGCATGACTTTCCCAATACAAAATTTCACCGGGCATGACTTTCCCAATACAAAAGTTCACCGGAGATGACTTTTCCCATACAAAAGTTCACCGGAGATGACTTTCCCAATACAAAAGTTCACCGGAGATGACTTTCCCAATACAAAAGTTCACCGGAGATGACTTTCCCAATACAAAAGTTCACCGGAGATGACTTTCCCAATACAAAAGTTCACCGGAGATGACTTTCCCAATATAAAAGTTCACCGGAGATGACTTTTCCCATACAAAAGTTCACCGGAGATGACTTTCCCAATACACAAGTTCACCGGAGATGACTTTCCCAATACAAAAGTTCACCGGAGATGACTTTTCCCATACAAAAGTTCACCGGAGATGACTTTCCCAATACAAAAGTTCACCGGAGATGACTTTTCCCATACAAAAGTTCACCGGAGATGACTTTTCCCATACAAAAGTTCACCGGGCATGACTTTCCCAATACAAAAGTTCACCGGAGTTGACTTTTCCCATACAAAAGTTCACCGGAGATGACTTTCTCAATACAAAAGTTCACCGGAGATGACTTTCCCAATACAAAAGTTCACCGGAGATGACTTTCCCAATACAAAAGTTCACCGGAGATGACTTTTCCCATACAAAAGTTCACCGGAGATGACTTTTCCCATACAAAAGTTCACCGGAGATGACTTTCCCAATACAAAAGTTCACCGGAGATGACTTTTCCCATACAAAAGTTCACCGGAGATGACTTTCCCAATACAAAAGTTCACCGGAGATGACTTTTCCCATACAAAAGTTCACCGGAGATGACTTTCCCAATACAAAAGTTCACCGGAGATGACTTTTCCCATACAAAAGTTCACCGGAGATGACTTTCCCAATACAAAAGTTCACCGGAGATGACTTTTCCCATACAAAAGTTCACCGGAGATGACTTTCCCAATACAAAAGTTCGCCGGAGATGACTTTCCCAATACAAAAGTTCACCGGAGATGACTTTCCCAATACAAAAGTTCACCGGGCATGACTTTCCCAATACAAAAGTTCACCGGAGATGACTTTCCCAATACAAAAGTTCGCCGGAGATGACTTTCCCAATACAAAAGTTCACCGGAGATGACTTTCCCAATACAAAAGTTCACCGGGCATGACTTTCCCAATACAAAAGTTCACCGGAGATGACTTTCCCAATACAAAAGTTCACCGGAGATGACTTTCCCAATACAAAAGTTCACCGGGCATGACTTTCCCAATACAAAAGTTCACCGGGCATGACTTTCCCAATACAAAAGTTCACCGGAGATGACTTTTCCCATACAAAAGTTCACCGGAGATGACTTTCCCAATACAAAAGTTCACCGGAGATGACTTTCCCAATACAAAAGTTCACCGGAGATGACTTTCCCAATACAAAAGTTCACCGGAGATGACTTTTCCAATACAAAAGTTCACCGGAGATGACTTTCCCAATACAAAAGTTCACCGGGCATGACTTTCCCAATACAAAAGTTCACCGGAGATGACTTTCCCAATACAAAAGTTCACCGGAGATGACTTTCCCAATACAAAAGTTCACCGGAGATGACTTTTCCCATACAAAAGTTCACCGGAGATGACTTTCCCAATACAAAAGTTCACCGGAGATGACTTTTCCCATACAAAAGTTCACCGGAGATGACTTTCCCAATACAAAAGTTCACCGGAGATGACTTTTCCCATACAAAAGTTCACCGGAGATGACTTTTCCCATACAAAAGTTCACCGGAGATGACTTTCCCAATACAAAAGTTCACCGGAGATGACTTTCCCAATACAAAAGTTCACCGGAGATGACTTTCCCAATACAAAATTTCACCGGAGATGACTTTTCCCATACAAAAGTTCACCGGAGATGACTTTCCCAATACAAAAGTTCACCGGAGATGACCATTCCCATACAAAAGTTCACCGGAGATGACTTTCCCAATACAAAAGTTCACCGGAGATGACTTTCCCAATACAAAAGTTCACCGGAGATGACTTTTCCCATACAAAAGTTCACCGGAGATGACTTTCCCAATACAAAAGTTCACCGGAGATGACTTTTCCCATACAAAAGTTCACCGGAGATGACTTTTCCCATACAAAAGTTCACCGGGCATGACTTTCCCAATACAAAAGTTCACCGGAGTTGACTTTTCCCATACAAAAGTTCACCGGAGATGACTTTCTCAATACAAAAGTTCACCGTAGATGACTTTCCCAATACAAAAGTTCACCGGAGATGACTTTCCCAATACAAAAGTTCACCGGAGATGACTTTTCCCATACAAAAGTTCACCGGAGATGACTTTTCCCATACAAAACTTCACCGGAGATGACTTTCCCAATACAAAAGTTCACCGGAGATGACTTTTCCCATACAAAAGTTCACCGGAGATGACTTTCCCAATACAAAAGTTCACCGGTGATGACTTTTCCCATACAAAAGTTCACCGGAGATGACTTTCCCAATACAAAAGTTCACCGGAGATGACTTTTCCCATACAAAAGTTCACCGGAGATGACTTTCCCAATACAAAAGTTCACCGGAGATGACTTTTCCCATACAAAAGTTCACCGGAGATGACTTTCCCAATACAAAAGTTCGCCGGAGATGACTTTCCCAATACAAAAGTTCACCGGAGATGACTTTCCCAATACAAAAGTTCACCGGGCATGACTTTCCCAATACAAAAGTTCACCGGAGATGACTTTCCCAATACAAAAGTTCGCCGGAGATGACTTTCCCAATACAAAAGTTCACCGGAGATGACTTTCCCAATACAAATGTTCACCGGGCATGACTTTCCCAATACAAAAGTTCACCGGAGATGACTTTCCCAATACAAAAGTTCACCGGAGATGACTTTCCCAATACAAAAGTTCACCGGAGATGACTTTCCCAATACAAAAGTTCACCGGAGATGACTTTCCCAATACAAAAGTTCACCGGGCATGACTTTCCCAATACAAAAGTTCACCGGGCATGACTTTCCCAATACAAAAGTTCACCGGAGATGACTTTTCCCATACAAAAAAGTTCACCGGAGATGACTTTCCCAATACAAAAGTTCACCGGAGATGACTTTCCCAATACAAAAGTTCACCGGAGATGACTTTCCCAATACAAAATTTCACCGGAGATGACTTTTCCCATACAAAAGTTCACCGGAGATGACTTTCCCAATACAAAAGTTCACCGGAGATGACTTTTCCCATACAAAAGTTCACCGGAGATGACTTTCCCAATACAAAAGTTCACCGGAGATGACTTTCCCAATATAAAAGTTCACCGGAGATGACTTTTCCCATACAAAAGTTCACCGGAGATGACTTTTCCCATACAAAAGTTCACCGGAGATGACTTTTCCCATACAAAAGTTCACCGGAGATGACTTTCCCAATACAAAAGTTCACCGGAGATGACTTTCCCAATACAAAAGTTCACCGGAGATGACTTTTCCCATACAAAAGTTCACCGGAGATGACTTTCCCAATACAAAAGTTCACCGGAGATGACTTTCCCAATACAAAAGTTCACCGGAGATGACTTTTCCCATGCAAAAGTTCACCAGAGATGACTTTCCCAATACAAAAGTTCACCGGAGATGACTTTCCCAATACAAAAGTTCACCGGAGATGACTTTCCCAATACAAAAGTTCACCGGAGATGACTTTTCCCATACAAAAGTTCACCGGAGATGACTTTTCCCATACAAAAGTTCACCGGGCATGACTTTCCCAATACAAAAGTTCACCGGAGATGACTTTTCCCATACAAAAGTTCACCGGAGATGACTTTCCCAATACAAAAGTTCACCGGAGATGACTTTCCCAATACAAAAGTTCACCGGGCATGACTTTCCCAATACAAAAGTTCACCGGAGATGACTTTCCCAATACAAAAGTTCACCGGGCATGACTTTCCCAAAACAAAAGTTCACCGGGCATGACTTTCCCAATACAAAAGTTCCCCGGAGATGACTTTTCCCATACAAAAGTTCACCGGAGATGACTTTCCCAATACAAAAGTTCACCGGAGATGACTTTCCCAATACAAAAGTTCACCGGAGATGACTTTTCCCATACAAAAGTTCACCGGAGATGACTTTTCCCATACAAAAGTTCACCGGAGATGACTTTCCCAATACAAAAGTTCACCGGAGATGACTTTCCCAATACAAAAGTTCACCGGAGATGACTTTTCCCATACAAAAGTTCACCGGAGATGACTTTCCCAATACAAAAGTTCACAGGAGATGACTTTCCCAATACAAAAGTTCACCGGAGATGACTTTCCCAATACAAAAGTTCACCGGAGATGACTTTCCCAATACAAAAGTTCACCGGGCATGACTTTCCCAATACAAAATTTCACCGGGCATGACTTTCCCAATACAAAAGTTCACCGGAGATGACTTTTCCCATACAAAAGTTCACCGGAGATGACTTTCCCAATACAAAAGTTCACCGGAGATGACTTTCCCAATACAAAAGTTCACCGGAGATGACTTTCCCAATACAAAAGTTCACCGGAGATGACTTTCCCAATACAAAAGTTCACCGGAGATGACTTTCCCAATATAAAAGTTCACCGGAGATGACTTTTCCCATACAAAAGTTCACCGGAGATGACTTTCCCAATACAAAAGTTCACCGGAGATGACTTTCCCAATACAAAAGTTCACCGGAGATGACTTTTCCCATACAAAAGTTCACCGGAGATGACTTTCCCAATACAAAAGTTCACCGGAGATGACTTTTCCCATACAAAAGTTCACCGGAGATGACTTTTCCCATACAAAAGTTCACCGGGCATGACTTTCCCAATACAAAAGTTCACCGGAGTTGACTTTTCCCATACAAAAGTTCACCGGAGATGACTTTTCCCATACAAAAGTTCACTGGAGATGACTTTCCCAATACAAAAGTTCACCGGAGATGACTTTTCCCATACAAAAGTTCACCGGAGATGACTTTTCCCATACAAAAGTTCACCGGGCATGACTTTCCCAATACAAAAGTTCACCGGAGATGACTTTTCCCATACAAAAGTTCACCGGAGATGACTTTCCCAATACAAAAGTTCACCGGAGATGACTTTCCCAAAACAAAAGTTCACCGGAGATGAATTTCCCAATACAAAAGTTCACCGGAGATGACTTTCCCAATACAAAAGTTCACCGGAGATGACTTTTCCCATACAAAAGTTCACCGGAGATGACTTTCCCAATACAAAAGTTCACCGGAGATGACTTTTCCCATACAAAAGTTCACCGGAGATGACTTTCCCAATACAAAAGTTCACCGGAGATGACTTTCCCAATATAAAAGTTCACCGGAGATGACTTTTCCCATACAAAAGTTCACCGGAGATGACTTTTCCCATACAAAAGTTCACCGGAGATGACTTTTCCCATACAAAAGTTCACCGGAGATGACTTTCCCCATACAAAAGTTCACCGGAGATGACTTTTCCCATACAAAAGTTCACCGGAGATGACTTTCCCAATACAAAAGTTCACCGGAGATGACTTTTCCCATACAAAAGTTCACCGGAGATGACTTTCCCAATACAAAAGTTCACCGGAGATGACTTTCCCAATACAAAAGTTCACCGGAGATGACTTTCCCAATACAAAAGTTCACCGGAGATGACTTTCCCAATACAAAAGTTCACCGGAGATGACTTTCCCAATACAAAAGTTCACCGGAGATGACTTTTCCCATACAAAAGTTCACCGGAGATGACTTTTCCCATAAAAAAGTTCACCGGGCATGACTTTCCCAATACAAAAGTTCACCGGAGATGACTTTTCCCATACAAAAGTTCACCGGAGATGACTTTCCCAATACAAAAGTTCACCGGAGATGACTTTCCCAATACAAAAGTTCACCGGGCATGACTTTCCCAATACAAAAGTTCACCGGAGATGACTTTCCCAATACAAAAGTTCACCGGGCATGACTTTCCCAAAACAAAAGTTCACCGGGCATGACTTTCCCAATACAAAAGTTCACCGGAGATGACTTTTCCCATACAAAAGTTCACCGGAGATGACTTTCCCAATACAAAAGTTCACCGGAGATGACTTTCCCAATACAAAAGTTCACCGGAGATGACTTTTCCCATACAAAAGTTCACCGGAGATGACTTTTCCCATACAAAAGTTCACCGGAGATGACTTTCCCAATACAAAAGTTCACCGGAGATGACTTTCCCAATACAAAAGTTCACCGGAGATGACTTTTCCCATACAAAAGTTCACCGGAGATGACTTTCCCAATACAAAAGTTCACCGGAGATGACTTTCCCAATACAAAAGTTCACCGGAGATGACTTTCCCAATACAAAAGTTCACCGGAGATGACTTTCCCAATACAAAAGTTCACCGGGCATGACTTTCCCAATACAAAAGTTCACCGGGCATGATTTTCCCAATACAAAAGTTCACCGGAGATGACTTTTCCCATACAAAAGTTCACCGGAGATGACTTTCCCAATACAAAAGTTCACCGGAGATGACTTTCCCAATACAAAAGTTCACCGGAGATTACTTTCCCAATACAAAAGTTCACCGGAGATGACTTTCCCAATACAAAAGTTCACCGGAGATGACTTTCCCAATACAAAAGTTCACCGGAGATGACTTTCCCAATACAAAAGTTCACCGGGCATGACTTTCCCAATACAAAAGTTCACCGGAGATGACTTTTCCCATACAAAAGTTCACCGGAGATGACTTTCCCAATACAAAAGTTCACCGGAGATGACTTTTCCCATACAAAAGTTCACCGGAGATGACTTTCCCAATACAAAAGTTCACCGGAGATGACTTTCCCAATACAAAAGTTCACCGGAGATGACTTTCCCAATACAAAAGTTCACCGGGCATGACTTTCCCAATACAAAAGTTCACCGGGCATGACTTTCCCAATACAAAAGTTCACCGGAGATGACTTTTCCCATACAAAAGTTCACCGGAGATGACTTTCCCAATATAAAAGTTCACCGGAGATGACTTTTCCCATACAAAAGTTCACCGGAGATGACTTTCCCAATACAAAAGTTCACCGGAGATGACTTTTCCCATACAAAAGTTCACCGGAGATGACTTTCCCAATACAAAAGTTCACCGGAGATGACTTTTCCCATACAAAAGTTCACCGGAGATGACTTTCCCAATACAAAAGTTCACCGGAGATGACTTTTCCCATACAAAAGTTCACCGGAGAGGACTTTCCCAATACAAAAGTTCACCGGAGATGACTTTCCCAATACAAAAGTTCACCGGGCATGACTTTCCCAATACAAAAGTTCACCGGAGATGACTTTTCCCATACAAAAGTTCACCGGAGATGACTTTCCCAATACAAAAGTTCACCGGAGATGACTTTCCCAATACAAAAGTTCACCGGAGATGACTTTCCCAATACAAAAGTTCACCGGAGATGACTTTCCCAATACAAAAGTTCACCGGGCATGACTTTCCCAATACAAAAGTTCACCGGGCATGATTTTCCCAATACAAAAGTTCACCGGAGATGACTTTTCCCATACAGAAGTTCACCGGAGATGACTTTCCCAATACAAAAGTTCACCGGAGATGACTTTCCCAATACAAAAGTTCACCGGAGATTACTTTCCCAATACAAAAGTTCACCGGAGATGACTTTCCCAATACAAAAGTTCACCGGAGATGACTTTCCCAATACAAAAGTTCACCGGAGATGACTTTCCCAATACAAAAGTTCACCGGGCATGACTTTCCCAATACAAAAGTTCACCGGAGATGACTTTTCCCATACAAAAGTTCACCGGAGATGACTTTCCCAATACAAAATTTCACCGGAGATGACTTTTCCCATACAAAAGTTCACCGGAGATGACTTTCCCAATACAAAAGTTCACCGGAGATGACTTTTCCCATACAAAAGTTCACCGGAGATGACTTTCCCAATACAAAAGTTCACCGGAGATGACTTTCCCAATATAAAAGTTCACCGGAGATGACTTTTCCCATACAAAAGTTCACCGGAGATGACTTTTCCCATACAAAAGTTCACCGGAGATGACTTTTCCCATACAAAAGTTCACCGGAGATGACTTTCCCAATACAAAAGTTCACCGGAGATGACTTTCCCAATACAAAAGTTCACCGGAGATGACTTTTCCCATACAAAAGTTCACCGGAGATGACTTTCCCAATACAAAAGTTCGCCGGAGATGACTTTCCCAATACAAAAGTTCACCGGAGATGACTTTCCCAATACAAAAGTTCACCGGGCATGACTTTCCCAATACAAAAGTTCACCGGAGATGACTTTCCCAATACAAAAGTTCGCCGGAGATGACTTTCCCAATACAAAAGTTCACCGGAGATGACTTTCCCAATACAAAAGTTCACCGGGCATGACTTTCCCAATACAAAAGTTCACCGGAGATGACTTTCCCAATACAAAAGTTCACCGGAGATGACTTTCCCAATACAAAAGTTCACCGGAGATGACTTTCCCAATACAAAAGTTCACCGGAGATGACTTTCCCAATACAAAAGTTCACCGGGCATGACTTTCCCAATACAAAAGTTCACCGGGCATGACTTTCCCAATACAAAAGTTCACCGGAGATGACTTTTCCCATACAAAAGTTCACCGGAGATGACTTTCCCAATACAAAAGTTCACCGGAGATGACTTTCCCAATACAAAAGTTCACCGGAGATGACTTTCCCAATACAAAAGTTCACCGGAGATGACTTTTCCAATACAAAAGTTCACCGGAGATGACTTTCCCAATACAAAAGTTCACCGGGCATGACTTTCCCAATACAAAAGTTCACCGGAGATGACTTTCCCAATACAAAAGTTCACCGGAGATGACTTTCCCAATACAAAAGTTCACCGGAGATGACTTTTCCCATACAAAAGTTCACCGGAGATGACTTTCCCAATACAAAAGTTCACCGGAGATGACTTTTCCCATACAAAAGTTCACCGGAGATGACTTTCCCAATACAAAAGTTCACCGGAGATGACTTTTCCCATACAAAAGTTCACCGGAGATGACTTTTCCCATACAAAAGTTCACCGGAGATGACTTTCCCAATACAAAAGTTCACCGGAGATGACTTTCCCAATACAAAAGTTCACCGGAGATGACTTTCCCAATACAAAATTTCACCGGAGATGACTTTTCCCATACAAAAGTTCACCGGAGATGACTTTCCCAATACAAAAGTTCACCGGAGATGACTTTTCCCATACAAAAGTTCACCGGAGATGACTTTCCCAATACAAAAGTTCACCGGAGATGACTTTCCCAATATAAAAGTTCAC
This sequence comes from Musca autumnalis, assembly GCF_047663935.1. Taxonomy (NCBI): domain Eukaryota; kingdom Metazoa; phylum Arthropoda; class Insecta; order Diptera; family Muscidae; genus Musca; species Musca autumnalis. The sequence continues at coordinate 46,514 of NW_027411892.1, forward strand.
CGGAGATGACTTTTCCCATACAAAAGTTCACCGGAGATGACTTTTCCCATACAAAAGTTCACCGGAGATGACTTTTCCCATACAAAAGTTCACCGGAGATGACTTTCCCAATACAAAAGTTCACCGGAGATGACTTTCCCAATACAAAAGTTCACCGGAGATGACTTTTCCCATACAAAAGTTCACCGGAGATGACTTTCCCAATACAAAAGTTCACCGGAGATGACTTTCCCAATACAAAAGTTCACCGGAGATGACTTTTCCCATGCAAAAGTTCACCAGAGATGACTTTCCCAATACAAAAGTTCACCGGAGATGACTTTCCCAATACAAAAGTTCACCGGAGATGACTTTCCCAATACAAAAGTTCACCGGAGATGACTTTTCCCATACAAAAGTTCACCGGAGATGACTTTTCCCATACAAAAGTTCACCGGGCATGACTTTCCCAATACAAAAGTTCACCGGAGATGACTTTTCCCATACAAAAGTTCACCGGAGATGACTTTCCCAATACAAAAGTTCACCGGAGATGACTTTCCCAATACAAAAGTTCACCGGGCATGACTTTCCCAATACAAAAGTTCACCGGAGATGACTTTTCCCATACAAAAGTTCACCGGAGATGACTTTTCCCATACAAAAGTTCACCGGAGATGACTTTCCCAATACAAAAGTTCACCGGAGATGACTTTCCCAATACAAAAGTTCACCGGAGATGACTTTTCCCATACAAAAGTTCACCGGAGATGACTTTCCCAATACAAAAGTTCACCGGAGATGACTTTCCCAATACAAAAGTTCACCGGAGATGACTTTCCCAATACAAAAGTTCACCGGAGATGACTTTCCCAATACAAAAGTTCACCGGGCATGACTTTCCCAATACAAAATTTCACCGGGCATGACTTTCCCAATACAAAAGTTCACCGGAGATGACTTTTCCCATACAAAAGTTCACCGGAGATGACTTTCCCAATACAAAAGTTCACCGGAGATGACTTTCCCAATACAAAAGTTCACCGGAGATGACTTTCCCAATACAAAAGTTCACCGGAGATGACTTTTCCCATACAAAAGTTCACCGGGCATGACTTTCCCAAAACAAAAGTTCACCGGGCATGACTTTCCCAATACAAAAGTTCACCGGAGATGACTTTTCCCATACAAAAGTTCACCGGAGATGACTTTCCCAATACAAAAGTTCACCGGAGATGACTTTCCCAATACAAAAGTTCACCGGAGATGACTTTTCCCATACAAAAGTTCACCGGAGATGACTTTTCCCATACAAAAGTTCACCGGAGATGACTTTCCCAATACAAAAGTTCACCGGAGATGACTTTCCCAATACAAAAGTTCACCGGAGATGACTTTTCCCATACAAAAGTTCACCGGAGATGACTTTCCCAATACAAAAGTTCACCGGAGATGACTTTCCCAATACAAAAGTTCACCGGAGATGACTTTCCCAATACAAAAGTTCACCGGAGATGACTTTCCCAATACAAAAGTTCACCGGGCATGACTTTCCCAATACAAAATTTCACCGGGCATGACTTTCCCAATACAAAAGTTCACCGGAGATGACTTTTCCCATACAAAAGTTCACCGGAGATGACTTTCCCAATACAAAAGTTCACCGGAGATGACTTTCCCAATACAAAAGTTCACCGGAGATGACTTTCCCAATACAAAAGTTCACCGGAGATGACTTTCCCAATACAAAAGTTCACCGGAGATGACTTTCCCAATATAAAAGTTCACCGGAGATGACCTTTCCCATACAAAAGTTCACCGGAGATGACTTTCCCAATACAAAAGTTCACCGGAGATGACTTTCCCAATACAAAAGTTCACCGGAGATGACTTTTCCCATACAAAAGTTCACCGGAGATGACTTTCCCAATACAAAAGTTCACCGGAGATGACTTTTCCCATACAAAAGTTCACCGGAGATGACTTTTCCCATACAAAAGTTCACCGGGCATGACTTTCCCAATACAAAAGTTCACCGGAGTTGACTTTTCCCATACAAAAGTTCACCGGAGATGACTTTTCCCATACAAAAGTTCACTGGAGATTACTTTCCCAATACAAAAGTTCACCGGAGATGACTTTTCCCATACAAAAGTTCACCGGAGATGACTTTTCCCATACAAAAGTTCACCGGGCATGACTTTCCCAATACAAAAGTTCACCGGAGATGACTTTTCCCATACAAAAGTTCACCGGAGATGACTTTCCCAATACAAAAGTTCACCGGAGATGACTTTCCCAAAACAAAAGTTCACCGGAGATGACTTTCCCAATACAAAAGTTCACCGGAGATGACTTTCCCAATACAAAAGTTCACCGGAGATGACTTTTCCCATACAAAAGTTCACCGGAGATGACTTTCCCAATACAAAAGTTCACCGGAGATGACTTTTCCCATACAAAAGTTCACCGGAGATGACTTTCCCAATACAAAAGTTCACCGGAGATGACTTTCCCAATATAAAAGTTCACCGGAGATGACTTTTCCCATACAAAAGTTCACCGGAGATGACTTTTCCCATACAAAAGTTCACCGGAGATGACTTTTCCCATACAAAAGTTCACCGGAGATGACTTTCCCCATACAAAAGTTCACCGGAGATGACTTTTCCCATACAAAAGTTCACCGGAGATGACTTTCCCAATACAAAAGTTCACCGGAGATGACTTTTCCCATACAAAAGTTCACCGGAGATGACTTTCCCAATACAAAAGTTCACCGGAGATGACTTTCCCAATACAAAAGTTCACCGGAGATGACTTTCCCAATACAAAAGTTCACCGGAGATGACTTTCCCAATACAAAAGTTCACCGGAGATGACTTTCCCAATACAAAAGTTCACCGGAGATGACTTTCCCAATACAAAAGTTCACCGGAGATGACTTTTCCCATACAAAAGTTCACCGGAGATGACTTTTCCCATAAAAAAGTTCACCGGGCATGACTTTCCCAATACAAAAGTTCACCGGAGATGACTTTTCCCATACAAAAGTTCACCGGAGATGACTTTCCCAATACAAAAGTTCACCGGAGATGACTTTCCCAATACAAAAGTTCACCGGGCATGACTTTCCCAATACAAAAGTTCACCGGAGATGACTTTCCCAATACAAAAGTTCACCGGGCATGACTTTCCCAAAACAAAAGTTCACCGGGCATGACTTTCCCAATACAAAAGTTCACCGGAGATGACTTTTCCCATACAAAAGTTCACCGGAGATGACTTTCCCAATACAAAAGTTCACCGGAGATGACTTTCCCAATACAAAAGTTCACCGGAGATGACTTTTCCCATACAAAAGTTCACCGGAGATGACTTTTCCCATACAAAAGTTCACCGGAGATGACTTTCCCAATACAAAAGTTCACCGGAGATGACTTTCCCAATACAAAAGTTCACCGGAGATGACTTTTCCCATACAAAAGTTCACCGGAGATGACTTTCCCAATACAAAAGTTCACCGGAGATGACTTTCCCAATACAAAAGTTCACCGGAGTTGACTTTCCCAATACAAAAGTTCACCGGAGATGACTTTCCCAATACAAAAGTTCACCGGGCATGACTTTCCCAATACAAAAGTTCACCGGGCATGATTTTCCCAATACAAAAGTTCACCGGAGATGACTTTTCCCATACAAAAGTTCACCGGAGATGACTTTCCCAATACAAAAGTTCACCGGAGATGACTTTCCCAATACAAAAGTTCACCGGAGATTACTTTCCCAATACAAAAGTTCACCGGAGATGACTTTCCCAATACAAAAGTTCACCGGAGATGACTTTCCCAATACAAAAGTTCACCGGAGATGACTTTCCCAATACAAAAGTTCACCGGGCATGACTTTCCCAATACAAAAGTTCACCGGAGATGACTTTTCCCATACAAAAGTTCACCGGAGATGACTTTCCCAATACAAAAGTTCACCGGAGATGACTTTTCCCATACAAAAGTTCACCGGAGATGACTTTCCCAATACAAAAGTTCACCGGAGATGACTTTCCCAATACAAAAGTTCACCGGAGATGACTTTCCCAATACAAAAGTTCCCCGGGCATGACTTTCCCAATACAAAAGTTCACCGGGCATGACTTTCCCAATACAAAAGTTCACCGGAGATGACTTTTCCCATACAAAAGTTCACCGGAGATGACTTTCCCAATATAAAAGTTCACCGGAGATGACTTTTCCCATACAAAAGTTCACCGGAGATGACTTTCCCAATACAAAAGTTCACCGGAGATGACTTTTCCCATACAAAAGTTCACCGGAGATGACTTTCCCAATACAAAAGTTCACCGGAGATGACTTTTCCCATACAAAAGTTCACCGGAGATGACTTTCCCAATACAAAAGTTCACCGGAGATGACTTTTCCCATACAAAAGTTCACCGGAGAGGACTTTCCCAATACAAAAGTTCACCGGAGATGACTTTCCCAATACAAAAGTTCACCGGGCATGACTTTCCCAATACAAAAGTTCACCGGAGATGACTTTTCCCATACAAAAGTTCACCGGAGATGACTTTTCTCATACAAAAGTTCACCGGAGATGACTTTCCCAATACAAAAGTTCACCGGAGATGACTTTTCCCATACAAAAGTTCACCGGAGATGACTTTCCCAATACAAAAGTTCACCGGAGATGACTTTTCCCATACAAAAGTTCACCGGAGATGACTTTCCCATACAAAAGTTCACCGGAGATGACTTTCCCAATACAAAAGTTCACCGGAGATGACTTTCCCAATACAAAAGTTCACCGGAGATGACTTTCCCAATACAAAAGTTCACCGGGCATGACTTTCCCAATACAAAAGTTCACCGGGCATGACTTTCCCAATACAATAGTTCACCGGGCATGACTTTCCCAATACAAAAGTTCACCGGAGATGACTTTTCCCATACAAAAGTTCACCGGAGATGACTTTTCCCATACAAAAGTTCACCGGAGATGACTTTCCCAATACAAAAGTTCACCGGAGATGACTTTTCCCATACAAAAGTTCACCGGAGATGACTTTCCCAATACAAAAGTTCACCGGAGATGACTTTCCCAATACAAAATTCACCGGGCATGACTTTTCCCATACAAAAGTTCACCGGGCATGACTTTCCCAATACAAAAGTTCACCGGGCTCGACTTTCCCAATACAAAAGTTCACCGGAGATGACTTTCCCAATACAAAAGTTCACCGGAGATGACTTTTCCCATACAAAAGTTCACCGGAGATGACTTTCCCAATACAAAAGTTCACCGGAGATGACTTTCCCAATACAAAAGTTCACCGGGCATGACTTTTCCCATACAAAAGTTCACCGGGCATGACTTTCCCAATACAAAAGTTCACCGGGCACGACTTTCCCAATACAAAAGTTCACCGGAGATGACTTTCCCAATACAAAAGTTCACCGGAGATGACTTTTCCCATACAAAAGTTCACCGGAGATGACTTTCCCAATACAAAAGTTCACCGGAGATGACTTTTCCCATACAAAAGTTCACCGGAGATGACTTTCCCAATACAAAAGTTCACCGGAGATGACTTTTCCCATACAAAAGTTCACCGGAGATGACTTTCCCAACACAAAAGTTCACCGGAGATGACTTTTCCCATACAAAAGTTCACCGGAGATGACTTTCCCAATACAAAAGTTCAACGGAGATGACTTTTCCAATATAAAAGTTCACCGGAGATGACTTTCCCAATACAAAAGTTCACCGGGCATGACTTTCCCAATACAAAAGTTCACCGGGCATGACTTTCCCAATACAAAAGTTCAGCGGGCATGACTTTCCCAATACAATAGTTCACCGGGCATGACTTTCCCAATACAAAAGTTCACCGGGCATGACTTTTCCAATATAAAAGTTCACCGGAGATGACTTTCCCAATACAAAAGTTCACCGGGCATGACTTTCCCAATACCAAAGTTCACCGGACATGACTTTCCCAATACAAAAGTTCACCGGGCATGACTTTCCCAATACAAAAGTTCGCCGGGCATGACTTTCCCAATACAAAAGTTCACCGGAGATGACTTTCCCGATACAAAAGTTCACCGGAGATGACTTTTCCCATACAAAAGTTCACCGGAGATGACTTTCCCAATACAAAAGTTCACCGGAGATGACTTTTCCCATACAAAAGTTCACCGGAGATGACTTTCCCAATACAAAAGTTCACCGGAGATGACTTTCCCAATACAAAAGTTCACCGGATATGACTTTTCCCATACAAAAGTTCACCGGAGATGACTTTCCCAATACAAAAGTTCACCGGAGATGACTTTCCCAATACAAAAGTTCACCGGGCATGACTTTTCCCATACAAAAGTTCACCGGGCATGACTTTCCCAATACAAAAGTTCACCGGGCACGACTTTCCCAATACAAAAGTTCACCGGAGATGACTTTCCCAATACAAAAGTTCACCGGGCATGACTTTCCCAATACAAAAGTTCACCGGGCATGACTTTCCCAATACAATAGTTCACCGGGCATGACTTTCCCAATACAAAAGTTCACCGGGCATGACTTTTCCAATATAAAAGTTCACCGGAGATGACTTTCCCAATACAAAAGTTCACCGGAGATGACTTTCCCAATACAAAAGTTCACCGGGCATGACTTTCCCAATACAAAAGTTCACCGGGCATGACTTTCCCAATACAAAAGTTCACCGGAGATGACTTTCCCAATACAAAAGTTCACCGGAGATGACTTTCCCAATACAAAAGTTCACCGGAGATGACTTTCCCAATACAAAAGTTCACCGGAGATGACTTTTCCCATACAAAAGTTCACCGGAGATGACTTTCCCAATACAAAAGTTCACCGGAGATGACTTTACCCATACAAAAGTTCACCGGAGATGACTTTCCCAATACAAAAGTTCACCGGAGATGACTTTCCCAATACAATAGTTCACCGGGCATGACTTTCCCAATACAAAAGTTCACCGGAGATGACTTTTCCCATACAAAAGTTCACCGGAGATGACTTTCCCAATACAAAAGTTCACCGGAGATGACTTTTCCCATACAAAAGTTCACCGGAGATGACTTTCCCAATACAAAAGTTCACCGGAGATGACTTTCCCATACAAAAGTTCACCGGAGATGACTTTCCCATACAAAAGATGACTTTCCCAATACAAAAGTTCACCGGGCATGACTTTCCCAATACAAAAGTTCACCGGAGATGACTTTTCCCATACAAAAGTTCACCGGAGATGACTTTCCCAATACAAAAGTTCACCGGAGATGACTTTTCCCATACAAAAGTTCACCGGAGATGACTTTCCCAATACAAAAGTTCACCGGAGATGACTTTCCCAATACAATAGTTCACCGGGCATGACTTTCCCAATACAAAAGTTCACCGGAGATGACTTTTCCCATACAAAAGTTCACCGGAGATGACTTTCCCTATACAAAAGTTCACCGGAGATGACTTTCCCAATACAATAGTTCACCGGGCATGACTTTCCCAATACAAAAGTTCACCGGAGATGACTTTTCCCATACAAAAGTTCACCGGAGATGACTTTCCCAATACAAAAGTTCACCGGAGATGACTTTTCCCATACAAAAGTTCACCGGAGATGACTTTCCCAATACAAAAGTTCACCGGAGATGACTTTTCCCATACAAAAGTTCAACGGAGATGACTTTCCCATACAAAAGTTAACCGGAGATGACTTTCCCAATACAAAAGTTCACCGGAGATGACTTTCCCAATACAAAAGTTCACCGGAGATGACTTTCCCAATACAAAAGTTCACCGGAGATGACTTTACCCATACAAAAGTTCAGCGGGCATAACTTTCCCAATACAAAAGTTCACCGGAGATGACTTTTCCCATACAAAAGTTCACTGGAGATGACTTTCCCAATACAAAAGTTCACCGGAGATGACTTTTCCCATACAAAAGTTCACCGGAGATGACTTTCCCAATACAAAAGTTCACCGGAGATGACTTTTCCCATACAAAAGTTCACCGGAGATGACTTTCCCAATACAAAAGTTCACCGGAGATCACTTTTCCAATATAAAAGTTCACCGGAGATGACTTTTCCCATACAAAAGTTCACCGGAGATGACTTTCCCAATATAAAAGTTCACCGGAGATGACTTTTCCCAATACAAAAGTTCACCGGAGATGACTTTCCCAATACAAAAGTTCACCGGAGATGACTTTTCCCATACAAAAGTTCACCGGAGATGACTTTCCCAATATAAAAGTTCACCGGAGATGACTTTTCCCATACAAAAGTTCACCGGAGATGACTTTCCCAATACAAAAGTTCACAGGAGATGACTTTTCCCATACAAAAGTTCACCGGAGATGACTTTCCCAATACAAAAGTTCACCGGGCATGACTTTCCCGATACAAAAGTTCACCGGAGATGATTTTCCCAATACAAAAGTTCACCGGAGATGACTTTTCCCATACAAAAGTTCACCGGAGATGACTTTTCCCATACAAAAGTTCACCGGAGATGACTTTCCCAATACAAAAGTTCACCGGAGATGACTTTCCCAATACAAAAGATCACCGGAGATGACTTTCCCAATACAAAAGTTCACCGGAGATGACTTTCCCAATACAAAAGTTCACCGGAGATGACTTTTCCCATACAAAAGTTCACCGGAGATGACTTTCCCAATACAAAAGTTCACCGGAGATGACTTTTCCCATACAAAAGTTCACCGGAGATGACTTTTCCCATACAAAAGTTCACCGGAGACGACTTTCCCAATACAAAAGTTCACCGGAGATGACTTTCCCAATACAAAAGTTCACCGGAGATGACTTTCCCAATACAAAAGTTCACCGGAGATGACTTTTCCCATACAAAAGTTCACCGGAGATGACTTTCCCAATACAAAAGTTCAACGGAGATGACTTTCCCAATACAAAAGTTCACCGGAGATGACTTTTCCCATACAAAAGTTCACCGGAGATGATTTTCCCAATACAAAAGTTCACCGGAGATGACTTTCCCAATACAAAAGTTCACCGGAGATGACTTTTCCCATACAAAAGTTCACCGGAGATGACTTTCCCAATACAAAAGTTCACCGGAGATGACTTTCCCAATATAAAAGTTCACCGGAGATGACTTTTCCCATACAAAAGTTCACCGGAGATGACTTTCCCAGTACAAAAGTTCACCGGAGATGACTTTCCCAATTCAAAAGTTCACCGGAGATGACTTTCCCGATACAAAAGTTCACCGGAGATGACTTTTCCCATACAAAAGTTCACCGGAGATGACTTTTCCCATACAAAAGTTCACCGGAGATGACTTTCCCAATACAAAAGTTCACCGGAGATGACTTTTCCCATACAAAAGTTCACCGGAGATGACTTTCCCAATACAAAAGTTCACCGGAGATGACTTTCCCAATACAAAAGTTCACCGGAGATGACTTTCCCAATATAAAAGTTCACCGGGCATGACTGTCCCAATACAAAAGTTCACCGGAGATGACTTTTCCCATACAAAAGTTCACCGGAGATGACTTTCCCAATACAAAAGTTCACCGGGCATGACTTTCCCAATATAAAAGTTCACCGGGCATGACTTTCCCAATACAAAAGTTCACCGGAGATGACTTTTCCCATACAAAAGTTCACCGGAGATGACTTTCCCAATACAAAAGTTCACCGGAGATGACTTTCCCAATACAAAAGTTCACCGGAGATGACTTTCCCAATACAAAAGTTCACCGGGCATGACTTTTCCCATACAAAAGTTCACCGGGCATGACTTTCCCAATACAAAAGTTCACCGGGCACGACTTTCCCAATACAAAAGTTCACCGGAGATGACTTTTCCCATACAAAAGTTCACCGGAGATGACTTTCCCAATACAAAAGTTCACCGGGCATGACTTTCCCAATACAAAAGTTCACCGGAGACGACTTTCCCAATACAAAAGTTCACCGGAGATGACTTTCCCAATACAAAAGTTCACCGGAGATGACTTTCCCAATACAAAAGTTCACCGGAGATGACTTTCCCAATACAAAAGTTCACCGGGCATGACTTTCCCAATACAAAAGTTCACCGGGCATGACTTTCCCAATACAAAAGTTCACCGGAGATGACTTTTCCCATACAAAAGTTCACCGGAGATGACTTTTCCCATACAAAAGTTCACCGGAGATGACTTTTCCCATACAAAAGTTCACCGGAGATGACTTTCCCAATACAAAAGTTCACCGGAGATGACTTTCCCAATACAAAAGTTCACCGGAGATGACTTTTCCCATACAAAAGTTCACCGGGCATGACTTTCCCAATACAAAAGTTCACCGGAGATGACTTTTCCCATACAAAAGTTCACCGGGCATGACTTTCCCAATACAAAAGTTCACCGGAGATGACTTTCCCAATACAAAAGTTCACCGGAGATGACTTTTCCCATACAAAAGTTCACCGGAGATGACTTTCCCAATACAAAAGTTCACCGGAGATGACTTTTCCCATACAAAAGTTCACCGGAGATGACTTTCCCAATACAAAAGTTCACCGGAGATGACTTTCCTAATACAAAAGTTCACCGGGCATGACTTTCCCAATACAAAAGTTCACCGGAGATGAATTTTCCCATACAAAAGTTCACCGGAGATGACTTTTCCCATACAAAAGTTCACCGGAGATGACTTTCCCAATACAAAAGTTCACCGGAGATGACTTTTCCCATACAAAAGTTCACCGGAGATGACTTTCCCAATACAAAAGTTCACCGGAGATGACTTTTCCCATACAAAAGTTCACCGGAGATGACTTTCCCATACAAAAGTTCACCGGAGATGACTTTCCCATACAAAAGTTCACCGGAGATGACTTTCCCAATACAAAAGTTCACCGGAGATGACTTTCCCAATACAAAAGTTCACCGGAGATGACTTTCCCAATACAAAAGTTCACCGGGCATGACTTTCCCAATACAAAAGTTCACCGGGCATGACTTTCCCAATACAATAGTTCACCGGGCATGACTTTCCCAATACAAAAGTTCACCGGAGATGACTTTTCCCATACAAAAGTTCACCGGAGATGACTTTCCCAATACAAAAGTTCACCGGGCATGACTTTCCCAATACAAAAGTTCACCGGAGATGACTTTCCCAATACAAAAGTTCACCGGAGATGACTTTTCCCATACAAAAGTTCACCGGAGATGACTTTTCCAATACAAAAGTTCACCGGAGATGAGTTTCCCAATACAAAAGTTCACCGGAGATGACTTTTCCCATACAAAAGTTCACCGGAGATGACTTTCCCAATACAAAAGTTCACCGGAGATGACTTTTCCCATACAAAAGTTCACCGGAGATGACTTTTCCCATACAAAAGTTCACCGGAGATGACTTTCCCAATACAAAAGTTCACCGGAGATGACTTTCCCAATACAAAAGTTCACCGGAGATGACTTTCCCAATACAAAAGTTCACCGGAGATGACTTTTCCCATACAAAAGTTCACCGGAGATGACTTTCCCAATACAAAAGTTCACCGGAGATGACTTTTCCCATACAAAAGTTCACCGGAGATGACTTTCCCAATACAAAAGTTCACCGGAGATGACTTTCCCAATACAAAAGTTCACCGGAGATGACTTTCCCAATACAAAAGTTCACCGGGCATGACTTTCCCAATACAAAAGTTCACCGGGCATGACTTTCCCAATACAAAAGTTCACCGGAGATGACTTTCCCAATACAAAAGTTCACCGGGCATGACTTTTCCAATATAAAAGTTCACCGGAGATGATTTTCCCAATACAAAAGTTCACCGGGCATGACTTTCCCAATACAATAGTTCACCGGGCATGACTTTCCCAATACAAAAGTTCACCGGGCATGACTTTCCCAATACAAAAGTTCACCGGAGATGACTTTCCCAATACAAAAGTTCACCGGGCATGACTTTTCCAATATAAAAGTTCACCGGAGATGACTTTCCCAATACAAAAGTTCACCGGGCATGACTTTCCCAATACAAAAGTTCACCGGGCGTGACTTTCCCAATACAATAGTTCACCGGAGATGACTTTTCCCATACAAAAGTTCACCGGAGATGACTTTCCCAATACAAAAGTTCACCGGAGATGACTTTTCCCATACAAAAGTTCACCGGAGATGACTTTCCCAAATACAAAAGTTCACCGGAGATGACTTTCCCAATACAAAAGTTCACCGGGCATGACTTTTCCAATACAAAAGTTCACCGGAGATGACTTTTCCCATACAAAAGTTCACCGGAGATGACTTTCCCAATACAAAAGTTCACCGGAGATGACTTTTCCCATACAAAAGTTCACCGGAGATGACTTTTCCCATACAAAAGTTCACCGGAGATGACTTTCCCAATACAAAAGTTCACCGGAGATGACTTTCCCAATACAAAAGTTCACCGGAGATGACTTTCCCAATATAAAAGTTCACCGGAGATGACTTTTCCCATACAAAAGTTCACCGGAGATGACTTTCCCAATACAAAAGTTCACCGGAGATGACTTTCCCAATACAAAAGTTCACCGGAGATGACTTTCCCAATACAAAAGTTCACCGGAGATGACTTTTCCCATACAAAAGTTCACCGGGCATGACTTTCCCAATACAATAGTTCACCGGGCATGACTTTCCCAATACAAAAGTTCACCGGGCATGACTTTCCCAATACAAAAGTTCACCGGAGATGATTTTTCCCATACAAAAGTTCACCGGAGATGACTTTCCCAATACAAAAGTTCACCGGAGATGCCTTTTCCCATACAAAAGTTCACCGGAGATGACTTTTCCCATACAAAAGTTCACCGGACATGACTTTCCCAATACAAAAGTTCACCGGAGATGACTTTTCCCATACAAAAGTTCACCGGAGATGACTTTTCCCATACAAAAGTTCACCGGAGATGACTTTCCCAATACAAAAGTTCACCGGAGATGACTTTTCCCATACAAAAGTTCACCGGAGATGACTTTTCCCATACAAAAGTTCACCGGAGATGACTTTCCCAATACAAAAGTTCACCGGAGATGACTTTCCCAATACAAAAGTTCACCGGAGATGACTTTCCCAATATAAAAGTTCACCGGGCATGACTTTCCCAATACAAAAGTTCACCGGAGATGACTTTCCCAATACAAAAGTTCACCGGAGATGACTTTTCCCATACAAAAGTTCACCGGAGATGACTTTCCCAATACAAAAGTTCACCGGGCATGACTTTCCCAATACAAAAGTTCACCGGGCATGACTTTCCCAATACAAAAGTTCACCGGAGATGACTTTCCCAATACAAAAGTTCACCAGGCATGACTTTTCCAATATAAAAGTTCACCGGAGATGACTTTCCCAATACAAAAGTTCACCGGGCATGACTTTCCCAATACAATAGTTCACCGGAGATGACTTTTCCCATACAAAAGTTCACCGGAGATGACTTTTCCCATACAAAAGTTCACCGGGCATGACTTTCCCAATACAAAAGTTCACCGGGCATGACTTTCCCAATACAAAAGTTCACCGGAGATGACTTTTCCCATACAAAAGTTCACCGGAGATGACTTTCCCAATTCAAAAGTTCACCGGAGATGACTTTCCCAATACAAAAGTTCACCGGAGATGACTTTTCCCATACAAAAGTTCACCGGAGATGACTTTTCCCATACAAAAGTTCACCGGAGATGACTTTCCCAATACAAAAGTTCACCGGAGATGACTTTCCCAATACAAAAGTTCACCGGGCATGACTTTCCCAATACAAAAGTTCACCGGAGATGACTTTCCCATACAAAAGTTCACCGGAGATGACTTTTCCCATACAAAAGTTCACCGGAGATGACTTTTCCCATACAAAAGTTCACCGGAGATGACTTTCCCAATACAAAAGTTCACCGGAGATGACTTTTCCCATACAAAAGTTCACCGGAGATGACTTTTCCCATACAAAAGTTCACCGGAGATGACTTTCCCAATACAAAAGTTCACCGGAGATGACTTTCCCAATACAAAAGTTCACCGGAGATGACTTTCCCAATACAAAAGTTCACCGAAGATGACTTTCCCAATACAAAAGTTCACCGGAGATGACTTTTCCCATACAAAAGTTCACCGGAGATGACTTTCCCAATACAAAAGTTCACCGGAGATGACTTTCCCAATACAAAAGTTCACCGGGCATGACTTTCCCAATACAAAAGTTCACCGGGCATGACTTTCCCAATACAAAAGTTCACCGGGCATGACTTTCCCAATACAAAAGTTCACCGGAGATGACTTTCCCAATACAAAAGTTCACCGGAGATGACTTTTCCCATACAAAAGTTCACCGGAGATGACTTTCCCAATACAAAAGTTCACCGGGCATGACTTTCCCAATACAAAAGTTCACCGGAGATGACTTTTCCCATACAAAAGTTCACCGGAGATGACTTTTCCCATACAAAAGTTCACCGGAGATGACTTTCCCAATACAAAAGTTCACCGGAGATGACTTTTCCCGTACAAAAGTTCACAGGAGATGACTTTCCCAATACAAAAGTTCACCGGAGATGACTTTTCCCATACAAAAGTTCACCGGAGATGACTTTCCCAATATAAAAGTTCACCGGAGATGACTTTTCCCATACAAAAGTTCACCGGAGATGACTTTCCCAATACAAAAGTTCACCGGAGATGACTTTTCCCATACAAAAGTTCACCGGAGATGACTTTCCCAATACAAAAGTTCACCGGAGATGACTTTCCCAATACAAAAGTTCACCGGAGATGACTTTTCCCATACAAAAGTTCACCGGAGATGACTTTCCCAATACAAAAGTTCACCGGAGATGACTTTCCCAATACAAAAGTTCACCGGAGATGACTTTTCCCATACAAAAGTTCACCGGAGATGACTTTCCCAATACAAAAGTTCACCGGAGATGACTTTTCCCATACAAAAGTTCACCGGAGATGACTTTTCCCATACAAAAGTTCACCGGAGATGACTTTCCCAATACAAAAGTTCACCGGAGATGACTTTCCCAATACAAAAGTTCACCGGAGATGACTTTTCCCATACAAAAGTTCACCGGAGATGACTTTTCCCATACAAAAGTTCACCGGAGATGACTTTCCCAATACAAAAGTTCACCGGAGATGACTTTCCCAATACAAAAGTTCACCGGAGATGACTTTCCCAATACAAAAGTTCACCGGGCATGACTTTCCCAATACAAAAGTCCACCGGGCATGACTTTCCCAATACAAAAGTTCACCGGAGATGACTTTCCCAATACAAAAGTTCACCGGGCATGACTTTACCAATATAAAAGTTCACCGGAGATGACTTTCCCAATACAAAAGTTCACCGGGCATGACTTTATCAATACAATAGTTCACCGGAGATGACTTTTCCCATACAAAAGTTCACCGGAGATGACTTTTCCCATACAAAAGTTCACCGGGCATGACTTTCCCAATACAAAAGTTCACCGGGCATGACTTTCCCAATACAAAAGTTCACCGGAGATGACTTTTCCCATACAAAAGTTCACCGGAGATGACTTTCCCAATACAAAAGTTCACCGGAGATGACTTTCCCAATACAAAAGTTCACCGGAGATGACTTTCCCAATACAAAAGTTCACCGGAGATGACTTTTCCCATACAAAAGTTCACCGGAGATGACTTTCCCAATACAAAAGTTCACCGGAGATGACTTTCCCAATACAAAAGTTCACCGGGCATGACTTTCCCAATACAAAAGCACGGTGCTCTTGAATCAAATTTAAATGGGGTGCTTACACCTGGGAAATTTTCGCGGATTCTGAAACTACAATGTTCATAGATGAGAAAAATCAAAAAACAAAAAAAATCGCCGGAGCGCTTTTTAAATAAATCGCGATTCAAGTTAACATTTTTAGGGGTTGTTTAGGTTTTTGCGATTTTGCTTGGAAACCGCAAGTCCCATCAAAATGGGAATAAAGAAAATGTTGTAGCTGTCAAAATTCTCTACAAGATTGACATTAATGATATTTTCGTAGGTTTTACAACTTTTGAGATATAGAAGTTGAAATTGAGACAATACAAATTCAATTCAATTCTGTATCGTCTCCTTAAAAAACAATGTCATGACTGCAATTTCCCAACTTAAACTTGTATATCTAAAAAAATGGTACAACCTAGGAAAAATTACATAAGCCAGTCTTGTAGAGAATTTTCACAGCTATAAGATTTGCTCACGTCCCATGCCGATAAGACTTGCCGTATTCAAGCAAAATCGCGAAACCCTAACAAACAAAACCTAAAAATGTAAACTGAGCTTCTTTATCTCAAAAATGGTATAGTCTGAGAACAAATCATAAGCATCAATCCTGTAGAGAATTTTCACAGCTACAAAATTGTCCTTAGCTCCATTTCGATTGGACTTGCGGTTTCCTAGCAAAATCGTGAAAACCTAAAAAACACCTAAAATGTGAATTTTGACCGCGATTTATTTAAAAATCCCTACAGCGTTTTTTTCTTCTTTTTGGATTTTTCTCATCTATGAACATTGCTGTTTCAGAATTCACAAAAACTTCCCCTGTGTAAGCGGTTTTCATCAAAACTTAGTTAAGGCGCCCCCTTCATTACATTGCTTTATAAGGGGGCGATACAGTCAGTGCATTGTCCCAATTTTAACTTCAATATCTCAAAAACGGTAAAACCTACGAAAATAACGTGAATGTCAATCTGGTAGAGAATTTTCATAGCTACAACATTTTCTTCAGTCTCATTTAGACAGGACGTGCGGTTTCTAAGCAAAATCGTGAAAACCTAAACAGCCCCTAAAAATTTCAAATTGAATCGCGATTTATTTAAAAAGCGCTCCGACGATTTTTTTTGTTTTTTGATTTTTCTCATCTATGAAGATTGTAGTTTCAGAATCCGCAAAAACTTCCCAGGTGTAAGCACCTTTCATTTAAATTTGATTCAAGAGCACCGTGAAAGTTCACCGGAGATGACTTTCCCATACAAAAGTTCACCGGAGATGACTTTTCCCATACAAAAGTTCACCGGAGATGACTTTTCCCATACAAAAGTTCACCGGAGATGACTTTCCCAATACAAAAGTTCACCGGAGATGACTTTTCCCATACAAAAGTTCACCGGAGATGACTTTCCCAATACAAAAGTTCACCGGAGATGACTTTTCCCATACAAAAGTTCACCGGAGATGACTTTTCCCATACAAAAGTTCACCGGAGATGACTTTCCCAATACAAAAGTTCACCGGAGATGACTTTCCCAATACAAAAGTTCACCGGGCATGACTTTCCCAATACAAAAGTTCACCGGAGATGACTTTCCCAATACAAAAGTTCACCGGGCATGACTTTCCCAATACAAAAGTTCACCGGGCATGACTTTCCCAATACAAAAGTTCACCGGAGATGACTTTCCCAATACAAAAGTTCACCGGAGATGACTTTCCCAATACAAAAGTTCACCGGAGATGACTTTTCCCATACAAAAGTTCACCGGAGATGACTTTCCCAAAACAAAAGTTCACCGGAGATGACTTTCCCAATACAAAAGTTCACCGGAGATGACTTTTCCCATACAAAAGTTCACCGGAGATGACTTTCCCAATACAAAAGTTCACCGGAGATGACTTTTCCCATACAAAAGTTCACCGGAGATGACTTTTCCCATACAAAAGTTCACCGGAGATGACTTTCCCAATACAAAAGTTCACCGGAGATGACTTTCCCAATACAAAAGTTCACCGGAGATGACTTTTCCCATACAAAAGTTCACCGGAGATGACTTTTCCCATACAAAAGTTCACCGGAGATGACTTTCCCAATACAAAAGTTCACCGGAGATGACTTTCCCAATACAAAAGTTCACCGGAGATGACTTTCCCAATACAAAAGTTCACCGGGCATGACTTTCCCAATACAAAAGTCCACCGGGCATGACTTTCCCAATACAAAAGTTCACCGGAGATGACTTTCCCAATACAAAAGTTCACCGGGCATGACTTTACCAATATAAAAGTTCACCGGAGATGACTTTCCCAATACAAAAGTTCACCGGGCATGACTTTATCAATACAATAGTTCACCGGAGATGACTTTTCCCATACAAAAGTTCACCGGAGATGACTTTTCCCATACAAAAGTTCACCGGGCATGACTTTCCCAATACAAAAGTTCACCGGGCATGACTTTCCCAATACAAAAGTTCACCGGAGATGACTTTTCCCATACAAAAGTTCACCGGAGATGACTTTCCCAATACAAAAGTTCACCGGAGATGACTTTCCCAATACAAAAGTTCACCGGAGATGACTTTCCCAATACAAAAGTTCACCGGAGATGACTTTTCCCATACAAAAGTTCACCGGAGATGACTTTCCCAATACAAAATTTCACCGGAGATGACTTTCCCAATACAAAAGTTCACCGGGCATGACTTTCCCAATACAAAAGCACGGTGCTCTTGAATCAAATTTAAATGGGGTGCTTACACCTGGGAAATTTTCGCGGATTCTGAAACTACAATGTTCATAGATGAGAAAAATCAAAAAACAAAAAAAATCGCCGGGGCGCTTTTTAAATAAATCGCGATTCAAGTTAACATTTTTAGGGGTTGTTTAGGTTTTTGCGATTTTGCTTGGAAACCGCAAGTCCCATCAAAATGGGAATAAAGAAAATGTTGTAGCTGTCAAAATTCTCTACAAGATTGACATTAATGATATTTTCGTAGGTTTTACAACTTTTGAGATATAGAAGTTGAAATTGAGACAATACAAATTCAATTCAATTCTGTATCGTCTCCTTAAAAAACAATGTCATGACTGCAATTTCCCAACTTAAACTTGTATATCTAAAAAAATGGTACAACCTAGGAAAAATTACATAAGCCAGTCTTGTAGAGAATTTTCACAGCTATAAGATTTGCTCACGTCCCATGCCGATAAGACTTGCCGTATTCAAGCAAAATCGCGAAACCCTAACAAACAAAACCTAAAAATGTAAACTGAGCTTCTTTATCTCAAAAATGGTATAGTCTGAGAACAAATCATAAGCATCAATCCTGTAGAGAATTTTCACAGCTACAAAATTGTCCTTAGCTCCATTTCGATTGGACTTGCGGTTTCCTAGCAAAATCGTGAAAACCTAAAAAACACCTAAAATGTGAATTTTGACCGCGATTTATTTAAAAATCCCTACAGCGTTTTTTTCTTCTTTTTGGATTTTTCTCATCTATGAACATTGCTGTTTCAGAATTCACAAAAACTTCCCCTGTGTAAGCGGTTTTCATCAAAACTTAGTTAAGGCGCCCCCTTCATTACATTGCTTTATAAGGGGGCGATACAGTCAGTGCATTGTCCCAATTTGAACTTCAATATCTCAAAAACGGTAAAACCTACGAAAATAACGTGAATGTCAATCTGGTAGAGAATTTTCATAGCTACAACATTTTTTTCAGTCTCATTTAGACAGGACGTGCGGTTTCTAAGCAAAATCGTGAACCTAAACAGCCCCTAAAAATTTCAAATTGAATCGCGATTTATTTAAAAAGCGCTCCGACGATTTTTTTTGTTTTTTGATTTTTCTCATCTATGAAGATTGTAGTTTCAGAATCCGCAAAAACTTCCCAGGTGTAAGCACCTTTCATTTAAATTTGATTCAAGAGCACCGTGAAAGTTCACCGGAGATGACTTTCCCAATACAAAAGTTCACCGGAGATGACTTTTCCCATACAAAAGTTCACCGGAGATGACTTTCCCAATACAAAAGTTCACCGGAGATGACTTTTCCCATACAAAAGTTCACCGGAGATGACTTTTCCCATACAAAAGTTCACCGGAGATGACTTTCCCAATACAAAAGTTCACCGGAGATGACTTTCCCAATACAAAAGTTCACCGGGCATGACTTTCCCAATACAAAAGTTCACCGGAGATGACTTTCCCAATACAAAAGTTCACCGGGCATGACTTTCCCAATACAAAAGTTCACCGGGCATGACTTTCCCAATACAAAAGTTCACCGGAGATGACTTTCCCAATACAAAAGTTCACCGGAGATGACTTTCCCAATACAAAAGTTCACCGGAGATGACTTTCCCAATACAAAAGTTCACCGGAGATGACTTTCCCAATACAAAAGTTCACCGGAGATGACTTTTCCCATACAAAAGTTCACCGGAGATGACTTTCCCAATACAAAAGTTCACCGGGCATGACTTTCCCAATACAAAAGTTCACCGGAGATGACTTTCCCAATACAAAAGTTCACCGGAGATGACTTTCCCAATACAAAAGTTCACCGGAGATGACTTTCCCAATACAAAAGTTCACCGGAGATGACTTTTCCCATACAAAAGTTCACCGGAGATGACTTTCCCAATACAAAAGTTCACCGGAGATGACTTTCCCAATACAAAAGTTCACCGGAGATGACTTTCCCAATACAAAAGTTCACCGGAGATGACTTTTCCCATACAAAAGTTCACCGGAGATGACTTTCCCAATACAAAAGTTCACCGGAGATGACTTTCCCAACACAAAAGTTCACCGGAGATGACTTTCCCAATACAAAAGTTCACCGGAGATGACTTTTCCCATACAAAAGTTCACCGGAGATGACTTTTCCCATACAAAAGTTCACCGGAGATGACTTTCCCAATACAAAAGTTCACCGGAGATGACTTTTCCCATACAAAAGTTCACCGGAGATGAGTTTCCCAATACAAAAGTTCACCGGAGATGACTTTCCCAATACAAAAGTTCACCGGAGATGACTTTCCCAATACAAAAGTTCACCGGAGATGACTTTCCCAATACAAAAGTTCACCGGAGATGACTTTCCCAATACAAAAGTTCACCGGAGATGACTTTTCCCATACAAAAGTTCACCGGGCATGACTTTCCCAATACAAAAGTTCACCGGAGATGACTTTCCCAATACAAAAGTTCACCGGGCATGACTTTCCCAATACAAAAGTTCACCGGAGATGACTTTCCCATACAAAAGTTCACCGGAGATGACTTTTCCCATACAAAAGTTCACCGGAGATGACTTTTCCCATACAAAAGTTCACCGGAGATGACTTTTCCCATACAAAAGTTCACCGGAGATGACTTTCCCAATACAAAAGTTCACCGGAGATGACTTTTCCCATACAAAAGTTCACCGGAGATGACTTTCCCAGTACAAAAGTTCACCGGAGATGACTTTCCCAATACAAAAGTTCACCGGAGATGACTTTCCCAATACAAAAGTTCACCGGAGATGACTTTTCCCATACAAAAGTTCACCGGAGATGACTTTCCCAATACAAAAGTTCACCGGAGATGACTTTCCCAATACAAAAGTTCACCGGAGATGACTTTCCCAATACAAAAGTTCACCGGGCATGACTTTCCCAATACAAAAGTCCACCGGGCATGACTTTCCCAATACAAAAGTTCACCGGAGATGACTTTCCCAATACAAAAGTTCACCGGGCATGACTTTACCAATATAAAAGTTCACCGGAGATGACTTTCCCAATACAAAAGTTCACCGGGCATGACTTTATCAATACAATAGTTCACCGGAGATGACTTTTCCCATACAAAAGTTCACCGGAGATGACTTTTCCCATACAAAAGTTCACCGGGCATGACTTTCCCAATACAAAAGTTCACCGGGCATGACTTTCCCAATACAAAAGTTCACCGGAGATGACTTTTCCCATACAAAAGTTCACCGGAGATGACTTTCCCAATACAAAAGTTCACCGGAGATGACTTTCCCAATACAAAAGTTCACCGGAGATGACTTTCACAATACAAAAGTTCACCGGAGATGACTTTTCCCATACAAAAGTTCACCGGAGATGACTTTCCCAATACAAAAGTTCACCGGAGATGACTTTCCCAATACAAAAGTTCACCGGGCATGACTTTCCCAATACAAAAGCACGGTGCTCTTGAATCAAATTTAAATGGGGTGCTTACACCTGGGAAATTTTCGCGGATTCTGAAACTACAATGTTCATAGATGAGAAAAATCAAAAAACAAAAAAAATCGCCGGAGCGCTTTTTAAATAAATCGCGATTCAAGTTAACATTTTTAGGGGTTGTTTAGGTTTTTGCGATTTTGCTTGGAAACCGCAAGTCCCATCAAAATGGGAATAAAGAAAATGTTGTAGCTGTCAAAATTCTCTACAAGATTGACATTAATGATATTTTCGTAGGTTTTACAACTTTTGAGATATAGAAGTTGAAATTGAGACAATACAAATTCAATTCAATTCTGTATCGTCTCCTTAAAAAACAATGTCATGACTGCAATTTCCCAACTTAAACTTGTATATCTAAAAAAATGGTACAACCTAGGAAAAATTACATAAGCCAGTCTTGTAGAGAATTTTCACAGCTATAAGATTTGCTCACGTCCCATGCCGATAAGACTTGCCGTATTCAAGCAAAATCGCGAAACCCTAACAAACAAAACCTAAAAATGTAAACTGAGCTTCTTTATCTCAAAAATGGTATAGTCTGAGAACAAATCATAAGCATCAATCCTGTAGAGAATTTTCACAGCTACAAAATTGTCCTTAGCTCCATTTCGATTGGACTTGCGGTTTCCTAGCAAAATCGTGAAAACCTAAAAAACACCTAAAATGTGAATTTTGACCGCGATTTATTTAAAAATCCCTACAGCGTTTTTTTCTTCTTTTTGGATTTTTCTCATCTATGAACATTGCTGTTTCAGAATTCACAAAAACTTCCCCTGTGTAAGCGGTTTTCATCAAAACTTAGTTAAGGCGCCCCCTTCATTACATTGCTTTATAAGGGGGCGATACAGTCAGTGCATTGTCCCAATTTTAACTTCAATATCTCAAAAACGGTAAAACCTACGAAAATAACGTGAATGTCAATCTGGTAGAGAATTTTCATAGCTACAACATTTTCTTCAGTCTCATTTAGACAGGACGTGCGGTTTCTAAGCAAAATCGTGAAAACCTAAACAGCCCCTAAAAATTTCAAATTGAATCGCGATTTATTTAAAAAGCGCTCCGACGATTTTTTTTGTTTTTTGATTTTTCTCATCTATGAAGATTGTAGTTTCAGAATCCGCAAAAACTTCCCAGGTGTAAGCACCTTTCATTTAAATTTGATTCAAGAGCACCGTGAAAGTTCACCGGAGATGACTTTCCCATACAAAAGTTCACCGGAGATGACTTTTCCCATACAAAAGTTCACCGGAGATGACTTTTCCCATACAAAAGTTCACCGGAGATGACTTTCCCAATACAAAAGTTCACCGGAGATGACTTTTCCCATACAAAAGTTCACCGGAGATGACTTTCCCAATACAAAAGTTCACCGGAGATGACTTTTCCCATACAAAAGTTCACCGGAGATGACTTTTCCCATACAAAAGTTCACCGGAGATGACTTTCCCAATACAAAAGTTCACCGGAGATGACTTTCCCAATACAAAAGTTCACCGGGCATGACTTTCCCAATACAAAAGTTCACCGGAGATGACTTTCCCAATACAAAAGTTCACCGGGCATGACTTTCCCAATACAAAAGTTCACCGGGCATGACTTTCCCAATACAAAAGTTCACCGGAGATGACTTTCCCAATACAAAAGTTCACCGGAGATGACTTTCCCAATACAAAAGTTCACCGGAGATGACTTTCCCAATACAAAAGTTCACCAGAGATGACTTTCCCAATACAAAAGTTCACCGGAGATGACTTTTCCCATACAAAAGTTCACCGGAGATGACTTTCCCAATACAAAAGTTCACCGGGCATGACTTTCCCAATACAAAAGTTCACCGGAGATGACTTTCCCAATACAAAAGTTCACCGGAGATGACTTTCCCAATACAAAAGTTCACCGGAGATGACTTTCCCAATACAAAAGTTCACCGGAGATGACTTTTCCCATACAAAAGTTCACCGGAGATGACTTTCCCAATACAAAAGTTCACCGGAGATGACTTTCCCAATACAAAAGTTCACCGGAGATGACTTTCCCAATACAAAAGTTCACCGGAGATGACTTTTCCCATACAAAAGTTCACCGGAGATGACTTTCCCAATACAAAAGTTCACCGGAGATGACTTTTCCCATACAAAAGTTCACCGGAGATGACTTTCCCAATACAAAAGTTCACCGGAGATGACTTTCCCAACACAAAAGTTCACCGGAGATGACTTTCCCAATACAAAAGTTCACCGGAGATGACTTTTCCCATACAAAAGTTCACCGGAGATGACTTTTCCCATACAAAAGTTCACCGGAGATGACTTTCCCAATACAAAAGTTCACCGGAGATGACTTTTCCCATACAAAAGTTCACCGGAGATGAGTTTCCCAATACAAAAGTTCACCGGAGATGACTTTCCCAATACAAAAGTTCACCGGAGATGACTTTCCCAATACAAAAGTTCACCGGAGATGACTTTCCCAATACAAAAGTTCACCGGAGATGACTTTCCCAATACAAAAGTTCACCGGAGATGACTTTTCCCATACAAAAGTTCACCGGGCATGACTTTCCCAATACAAAAGTTCACCGGAGATGACTTTCCCAATACAAAAGTTCACCGGGCATGACTTTCCCAATACAAAAGTTCACCGGGCATGACTTTCCCAATACAAAAGTTCACCGGAGATGACTTTCCCATACAAAAGTTCACCGGAGATGACTTTTCCCATACAAAAGTTCACCGGAGATGACTTTTCCCATACAAAAGTTCACCGGAGATGACTTTTCCCATACAAAAGTTCACCGGAGATGACTTTCCCAATACAAAAGTTCACCGGAGATGACTTTTCCCATACAAAAGTTCACCGGAGATGACTTTCCCAGTACAAAAGTTCACCGGAGATGACTTTCCCAATACAAAAGTTCACCGGAGATGACTTTCCCAATACAAAAGTTCACCGGAGATGACTTTCCCAATACAAAAGTTCACCGGAGATGACTTTCCCAATACAAAAGTTCACCGGAGATGACTTTCCCAATATAAAAGTTCACCGGAGATGACTTTCCCAATACAAAAGTTCACCGGAGATGACTTTTCCCATACAAAAGTTCACCGGAGATGACTTTCCCAATACAAAAGTTCACCGGAGATGACTTTCCCAATACAAAAGTTCACCGGAGATGACTTTTCCTATACAAAAGTTCACCGGAGATGACTTTTCCCATACAAAAGTTCACCGGAGATGACTTTCCCAATACAAAAGTTCATCGGAGATGACTTTTCCCATACAAAAGTTCACCGGGCATGACTTTCCCAATACAGAAGTTCACCGGAGATGACTTTCCCAATACAAAAGTTCACCGGAGATGACTTTCCCACTACAAAAGTTCAACGGAGATGACTTTCCCAATACAAAAGTTCACCGGAGATGACATTTCCCATACAAAAGTTCACCGGAGATGACTTTCCCAATACAAAAGTTCACCGGAGATGACTTTCCCAATACAAAAGTTCACCGGAGATGACTTTCCCAATACAAAAGTTCACCGGAGATGACTTTTCCCATACAAAAGTTCACCGGAGATGACTTTTCCCATACAAAAGTTCACCGGAGATGACTTTTCCCATACAAAAGTTCACCGGAGATGACTTTTCCCATACAAAAGTTCACCGGAGATGACTTTCCCAATACAAAAGTTCACCGGAGATGACTTTTCCCATACAAAAGTTCACCGGAGATGACTTTCCCAATACAAAAGTTCACCGGGCACGACTTTCCCAATACAAAAGTTCACCGGAGATGACTTTCCCAATACAAAAGTTCACCGGGCATGACTTTCCCAATACAAAAGTTCACCGGGCATGACTTTCCCAATACAAAAGTTCACCGGAGATGACTTTTCCCATAGAAAAGTTCACCGGAGATGACTTTCCCAATACAAAAGTTCACCGGAGATAACTTTCCCAATACAAAAGTTCACCGGAGATGACTTTTCCCATACAAAAGTTCACCGGAGATGACTTTCCCAATACAAAAGTTCACCGGAGATGACTTTCCCAATACAAAAGTTCACCGGAGATGATTTTTCCATACAAAAGTTCAACGGAGATGACTTTTCCCATACAAAAGTTCACCGGAGATGACTTTCCCAATACAAAAGTTCACCGGAGATGACTTTTCCCATACAAAAGTTCACCGGAAATGACTTTCCCAATACAAAAGTTCACCGGAGATGACTTTCCCAATACAAAAGTTCACCGGAGATGACTTTCCCAATACAAAAGTTCACCGGAGATGACTTTCCCAATACAAAAGTTCACCGGAGATGACTTTCCCAATATAAAAGTTCACCGGAGATGACTTTCCCAATACAAAAGTTCACCGGAGATGACTTTCCCAATACAAAAGTTCACCGGAGATGACTTTCCCAATACAAAAGTTCACCGGAGATGACTTTCCCAATACAAAAGTTCACCGGAGATGACTTTTCCCATACAAAAGTTCACCGGAGATGACTTTCCCAATACAAAAGTTCACCGGAGATGACTTTCCCAATACAAAAGTTCACCGGAGATGACTTTTCCCATACAAAAGTTCACCGGAGATGACTTTCCCAATACAAAAGTTCACCGGAGATGACTTTTCCCAATACAGAAGTTCACCGGAGATGACTTTTCCCATACAAAAGTTCACCGGAGATGACTTTCCCAATATAAAGTTCACCGGAGATGACTTTTCCCATACAAAAGTTCACCGGAGATGACTTTTCCCATACAAAAGTTCACCGGAGATGACTTTCCCAATACAAAAGTTCACCGGAGATGACTTTTCCCTTACAAAAGTTCACCGGAAATGACTTTCCCAATACAAAAGTTCACCGGAGATGACTTTCCCAATACAAAAGTTCACCGGAGATGACTTTCCCAATACAAAAGTTCACCGGAGATGACTTTTCCCATACAAAAGTTCACCGGGCATGACTTTCCCAATACAAAAGTTCACCGGAGATGACTTTCCCAATACAAAAGTTCACCGGGCATGACTTTCCCAATACAAAAGTTCACCGGGCATGACTTTCCCAATACAAAAGTTCACCGGAGATGACTTTCCCAATACAAAAGTTCACCGGGCACGACTTTCCCAATACAAAAGTTCACCGGAGATGACTTTCCCAATACAAAAGTTCACCGGGCATGACTTTCCCAATACAAAAGTTCACCGGGCATGACTTTCCCAATACAAAAGTTCACCGGAGATGACTTTTCCCATACAAAAGTTCACCGGAGATGACTTTCCCAAAACAAAAGTTCACCGGAGATAACTTTCCCAATACAAAAGTTCACCGGAGATGACTTTTCCCATACAAAAGTTCACCGGAGATGACTTTCCCAATACAAAAGTTCACCGGAGATGACTTTCCCAATACAAAAGTTCACCGGAGATGACTTTTTCCATACAAAAGTTCAACGGAGATGACTTTTCCCATACAAAAGTTCACCGGAGATGACTTTCCCAATACAAAAGTTCACCGGAGATGACTTTTCCCATACAAAAGTTCACCGGAAATGACTTTCCCAATACAAAAGTTCACCGGAGATGACTTTCCCAATACAAAAGTTCACCGGAGATGACTTTCCCAATACAAAAGTTCACCGGAGATGACTTTCCCAATACAAAAGTTCACCGGAGATGACTTTCCCAATATAAAAGTTCACCGGAGATGACTTTCCCAATACAAAAGTTCACCGGAGATGACTTTCCCAATACAAAAGTTCACCGGAGATGACTTTCCCAATACAAAAGTTCACCGGAGATGACTTTCCCAATACAAAAGTTCACCGGAGATGACTTTTCCCATACAAAAGTTCACCGGAGATGACTTTCCCAATACAAAAGTTCACCGGAGATGACTTTCCCAATACAAAAGTTCACCGGAGATGACTTTTCCCATACAAAAGTTCACCGGAGATGACTTTCCCAATACAAAAGTTCACCGGAGATGACTTTTCCCAATACAGAAGTTCACCGGAGATGACTTTTCCCATACAAAAGTTCACCGGAGATGACTTTCCCAATATAAAGTTCACCGGAGATGACTTTTCCCATACAAAAGTTCACCGGAGATGACTTTTCCCATACAAAAGTTCACCGGAGATGACTTTCCCAATACAAAAGTTCACCGGAGATGACTTTTCCCATACAAAAGTTCACCGGAAATGACTTTCCCAATACAAAAGTTCACCGGAGATGACTTTCCCAATACAAAAGTTCACCGGAGATGACTTTCCCAATACAAAAGTTCACCGGAGATGACTTTTCCAATACAAAAGTTCACCGGAGATGACTTTCCCAATATAAAAGTTCACCGGAGATGACTTTCCCAATACAAAAGTTCACCGGAGATGACTTTCCCAATACAAAAGTTCACCGGAGATGACTTTCCCAATACAAAAGTTCACCGGAGATGACTTTTCCCATACAAAAGTTCACCGCAGATGACTTTCCCAATACAAAAGTTCACCGGAGATGACTTTTCCCAATACAAAAGTTCACCGGAGATGACTTTTCCCATACAAAAGTTCACCGGAGATGACTTTCCCAATACAAAAGTTCACCGGAGATGACTTTCCCAATACAAAAGTTCACCGGAGATGACTTTTCCCATACAAAAGTTCACCGGAGATGACTTTTCCCATACAAAAGTTCACCGGAGATGACTTTCCCAATACAAAAGTTCACCGGAGATGACTTTCCCAATACAAAAGTTTACCGGAGATGACTTTTCCCATACAAAAGTTCACCGGAGATGACTTTCCCAATACAAAAGTTCACCGGAGATGACTTTTCCCATACAAAAGTTCACCGGAGATGACTTTCCCAATACAAAAGTTCACCGGAGATGACTTTTCCCATACAAAAGTTCACCGGAGATGACTTTCCCAATACAAAAGTTCACCGGGCATGACTTTCCCAAAACAAAAGTTCACCGGGCATGACTTTCCCAATACAAAAGTTCACCGGAGATGACTTTCCCAATACAAAAGTTCACCGGAGATGACTTTTCCCATACAAAAGTTCACCGGAGATGACTTTCCCAATACAAAAGTTCACCGGAGATGACTTTTCCCATACAAAAGTTCACCGGAGATGACTTTCCCAATACAAAAGTTCACCGGGCATGACTTTCCCAATACAAAAGTTCACCGGAGATGACTTTTCCCCAGGGTTTAAAATGCTAACGCCATATTAGCAAAAGCACCGAATATTTGCAGCTTTGCCTGCTAAAATTTCTTCGAAATATGTTTAGCAACAATGAACAACGGCAACATGTAGCAACAAATTTCACAAAAATATTGCTAGGGATGCTGATGCTATTCGATATTGTGGCTGTAATAAAAAAGCATCGGGGACGCATACTCATATTTTGCAGCACACTTGATCAACACATATCAGAAAAGAGAATAAGCAACAAAGTTTCAACGGCTTAGCCATGTTTTCAGCAAACAATTGTTTTTGAGATCAGGGTTACCAGTGTAATGCATTCAAAATCACGATATAATTAATTCCACTTTTTCGTTCAAAGGACATGTGAATTTTTGGTGAAGCCGTTCATAATACATTTTTTTTTATTTTTAAACAATGTTAATTAGTATTCTATAGGTTTTACCATATGATGGGAGCATTATGACATTAAATGATATCTTTTTTATTACTGCGTTGGCAACTCTAATCACAAAAAACACACTCTGTGGCTATTTCGCTGCGACGAATGGTCAGCCAACTGCTAAATATGTAGCGTGTTTGTCGATTATGCCTAACGAAAAAAAGATTAGACGTAAAAAACGAAGTAAGCAAAAATGTTCAAAAATAAATATGCGTTCGGTTGCTTATTTAGCCGTGTGTGTGAATATTGTGTAGCAGTTGAAGTGTACAACTAATGCTAATGTTTTTAGATGCTGGCTTTTAAACCCTGCTTTTCCCATACAAAAGTTCACCGGAGATGACTTTCCCAATACAAAAGTTCACCGGAGATGACTTTCCCAATACAAAAGTTCACCGGAGATGACTTTTCCCATACAAAAGTTCACCGGAGATGACTTTCCCAATACAAAAGTTCACCGGAGATGACTTTTCCCATACAAAAGTTCACCGGAGATGACTTTCCCAATACAAAAGTTCACCGGAGATGACTTTCGCAATACAAAAGTTCACCGGAGATGACTTTCCCAATACAAAAGTTCACCGGAGATGACTTTCCCAATACAAAAGTTCACCGGAGATGACTTTCCCAATACAAAAGTTCACCGGAGATGACTTTCCCAATACAAAAGTTCACCGGAGATGACTTTTCCCATACAAAAGTTCACCGGGCATGACTTTCCCAATACAAAAGTTCACCGGAGATGACTTTTCCCATACAAAAGTTCACCGGAGATGACTTTCCCAATACAAAAGTTCACCGGAGATGACTTTCCCAATACAAAAGTTCACCGGAGATGACTTTTCCCATACAAAAGTTCACCGGAGATGACTTTCCCAATACAAAAGTTCACCGGAGATGACTTTCCCAATAAAAAAGTTCACCGGAGATGACTTTCCCAATACAAAAGTTCACCGGAGATGACTTTCCCAATACAAAAGTTCACCGGAGATGACTTTCCCAATATAAAAGTTCACCGGAGATGACTTTCCCAATACAAAAGTTCACCGGAGATGACTTTTTCCATACAAAAGTTCACCGGAGATGACTTTCCCAATACAAACATTCACCGGAGATGACTTTCCCAATACAAAAGTTCACCGGAGATGACTTTTCCCATACAAAAGTTCACCGGAGATGACTTTCCCAATACAAAAGTTCACCGGAGATGACTTTTCCCAATACAAAAGTTCACCGGAGATGACTTTTCCCATACAAAAGTTCACCGGAGATGACTTTCCCAATACAAAAGTTCACCGGAGATGACTTTCCCAATACAAAAGTTCACCGGAGATGACTTTTCCCATACAAAAGTTCACCGGAGATGACTTTCCCAATACAAAAGTTCACCGGAGATGACTTTCCCAATACAAAAGTTCACCGGAGATGACTTTTCCCATACAAAAGTTCACCGGAGATGACTTTCCCAATACAAAAGTTCACCGGAGATGACTTTTCCCATACAAAAGTTCACCGGAGATGACTTTCCCAATACAAAAGTTCACCGGAGATGACTTTTCCCATACAAAAGTTCACCGGAGATGACTTTCCCAATACAAAAGTTCACCGGGCATGACTTTCCCAAAACAAAAGTTCACCGGGCATGACTTTCCCAATTCAAAAGTTCACCGGAGATGACTTTCCCAATACAAAAGTTCACCGGAGATGACTTTTCCCATACAAAAGTTCACCGGAGATGACTTTCCCAATACAAAAGTTCACCGGAGATGACTTTCCCAATACAAAAGTTCACCGGAGATGACTTTCCCAATACAAAAGTTCACCGGGCATGACTTTCCTAATACAAAAGTTCACCGGAGATGACTTTTCCCATACAAAAGTTCACCGGAAATGACTTTCCCAATACAAAAGTTCACCGGAGATGACTTTTCCCATACAAAAGTTCACCGGGCATGACTTTCCCAATACAAAAGTTCACCGGAGATGACTTTTCCCATACAAAAGTTCACCGGAGATGACTTTCCCAATACAAAAGTTCACCGGAGATGACTTTTCCCATACAAAAGTTCACCGGAGATGACTTTTCCCAT
Organism: Musca autumnalis; assembly: GCF_047663935.1. Lineage (NCBI taxonomy): Eukaryota > Metazoa > Arthropoda > Insecta > Diptera > Muscidae > Musca > Musca autumnalis. The sequence goes on from NW_027411892.1 coordinate 78,314, forward strand.
ACAAAAGTTCACCGGAGATGACTTTCCCAATACAAAAGTTCACCGGAGATGACTTTTCCCATACAAAAGTTCACCGGAGATGACTTTCCCAATACAAAAGTTCACCGGGCACGACTTTCCCAATACAAAAGTTCACCGGAGATGACTTTCCCAATACAAAAGTTCACCGGGCATGACTTTCCCAATACAAAAGTTCACCGGAGATGACTTTTCCCATACAAAAGTTCACCGGAGATGACTTTCCCAATACAAAAGTTCACCGGAGATGACTTTCCCAATACAAAAGTTCACCGGAGATGACTTTTCCCATACAAAAGTTCACCGGAGATGACTTTCCCAATACAAAAGTTCACCGGAGATGACTTTCCCAATACAAAAGTTCACCGGAGATGACTTTTCCCATACAAAAGTTCACCGGAGATGACTTTCCCAATACAAAAGTTCACCGGAGATGACTTTTCCCATACAAAAGTTCACCGGAGATGACTTTCCCAATACAAAAGTTCACCGGAGATGACTTTTCCCATACAAAAGTTCACCGGAGATGACTTTCCCAATACAAAAGTTCACCGGGCATGACTTTCCCAAAACAAAAGTTCACCGGGCATGACTTTCCCAATTCAAAAGTTCACCGGAGATGACTTTCCCAATACAAAAGTTCACCGGAGATGACTTTTCCCATACAAAAGTTCACCGGAGATGACTTTCCCAATACAAAAGTTCACCGGAGATGACTTTCCCAATACAAAAGTTCACCGGAGATGACTTTCCCAATACAAAAGTTCACCGGGCATGACTTTCCTATACAAAAGTTCACCGGAGATGACTTTTCCCATACAAAAGTTCACCGGAAATGACTTTCCCAATACAAAAGTTCACCGGAGATGACTTTTCCCATACAAAAGTTCACCGGGCATGACTTTCCCAATACAAAAGTTCACCGGAGATGACTTTTCCCATACAAAAGTTCACCGGAGATGACTTTCCCAATACAAAAGTTCACCGGAGATGACTTTTCCCATACAAAAGTTCACCGGAGATGACTTTTCCCATACAAAAGTTCACCGGAGATGACTTTCCCAATACAAAAGTTCACCGGAGATGACTTTTCCCATACAAAAGTTCACCGGAGATGACTTTCCCAATACAAAAGTTCACCGGGCACGACTTTCCCAATACAAAAGTTCACCGGAGATGACTTTCCCAATACAAAAGTTCACCGGGCATGACTTTCCCAATACAAAAGTTCACCGGGCATGACTTTCCCAATACAAAAGTTCACCGGAGATGACTTTTCCCATACAAAAGTTCACCGGAGATGACTTTCCCAATACAAAAGTTCACCGGAGATGACTTTCCCAATACAAAAGTTCACCGGAGATGACTTTTCCCATACAAAAGTTCACCGGAGATGACTTTCCCAATACAAAAGTTCAACGGAGATGACTTTCCCAATACAAAAGTTCACCGGAGATGACTTTTCCCATACAAAAGTTCACCGGAGATGACTTTCCCAATACAAAAGTTCACCGGAGATGACTTTTCCCATACAAAAGTTCACCGGAGATGACTTTCCCAATACAAAAGTTCACCGGAGATGACTTTTCCCATACAAAAGTTCACCGGAGATGACTTTCCCAATACAAAAGTTCACCGGGCATGACTTTCCCAAAACAAAAGTTCACCGGGCATGACTTTCCCAATTCAAAAGTTCACCGGAGATGACTTTCCCAATACAAAAGTTCACCGGAGATGACTTTTCCCATACAAAAGTTCACCGGAGATGACTTTCCCAATACAAAAGTTCACCGGAGATGACTTTCCCAATACAAAAGTTCACCGGAGATGACTTTCCCAATACAAAAGTTCACCGGGCATGACTTTCCTAATACAAAAGTTCACCGGAGATGACTTTTCCCATACAAAAGTTCACCGGAAATGACTTTCCCAATACAAAAGTTCACCGGAGATGACTTTTCCCATACAAAAGTTCACCGGGCATGACTTTCCCAATACAAAAGTTCACCGGAGATGACTTTTCCCATACAAAAGTTCACCGGAGATGACTTTCCCAATACAAAAGTTCACCGGAGATGACTTTTCCCATACAAAAGTTCACCGGAGATGACTTTTCCCATACAAAAGTTCACCGGAGATGACTTTCCCAATACAAAAGTTCACCGGAGATGACTTTTCCCATACAAAAGTTCACCGGAGATGACTTTCCCAATACAAAAGTTCACCGGGCACGACTTTCCCAATACAAAAGTTCACCGGAGATGACTTTCCCAATACAAAAGTTCACCGGGCATGACTTTCCCAATACAAAAGTTCACCGGAGATGACTTTTCCCATACAAAAGTTCACCGGAGATGACTTTCCCAATACAAAAGTTCACCGGAGATGACTTTCCCAATACAAAAGTTCACCGGAGATGACTTTTCCCATACAAAAGTTCACCGGAGATGACTTTCCCAATACAAAAGTTCACCGGAGATGACTTTCCCAATACAAAAGTTCACCGGAGATGACTTTTCCCATACAAAAGTTCACCGGAGATGACTTTCCCAATACAAAAGTTCACCGGAGATGACTTTTCCCATACAAAAGTTCACCGGAGATGACTTTCCCAATACAAAAGTTCACCGGAGATGACTTTTCCCATACAAAAGTTCACCGGAGTTGACTTTCCCAATACAAAAGTTCACCGGGCATGACTTTCCCAAAACAAAAGTTCACCGGGCATGACTTTCCCAATTCAAAAGTTCACCGGAGATGACTTTCCCAATACAAAAGTTCACCGGAGATGACTTTTCCCATACAAAAGTTCACCGGAGATGACTTTCCCAATACAAAAGTTCACCGGAGATGACTTTCCCAATACAAAAGTTCACCGGAGATGACTTTCCCAATACAAAAGTTCACCGGGCATGACTTTCCTAATACAAAAGTTCACCGGAGATGACTTTTCCCATACAAAAGTTCACCGGAAATGACTTTCCCAATACAAAAGTTCACCGGAGATGACTTTTCCCATACAAAAGTTCACCGGGCATGACTTTCCCAATACAAAAGTTCACCGGAGATGACTTTTCCCATACAAAAGTTCACCGGAGATGACTTTCCCAATACAAAAGTTCACCGGAGATGACTTTTCCCATACAAAAGTTCACCGGAGATGACTTTTCCCATACAAAAGTTCACCGGAGATGACTTTCCCAATACAAAAGTTCACCGGAGATGACTTTTCCCATACAAAAGTTCACCGGAGATGACTTTCCCAATACAAAAGTTCACCGGGCACGACTTTCCCAATACAAAAGTTCACCGGAGATGACTTTCCCAATACAAAAGTTCACCGGGCATGACTTTCCCAATACAAAAGTTCACCGGGCATGACTTTCCCAATACAAAAGTTCACCGGAGATGACTTTTCCCATACAAAAGTTCACCGGAGATGACTTTCCCAATACAAAAGTTCACCGGAGATGACTTTCCCAATACAAAAGTTCACCGGAGATGACTTTTCCCATACAAAAGTTCACCGGAGATGACTTTCCCAATACAAAAGTTCAACGGAGATGACTTTCCCAATACAAAAGTTCACCGGAGATGACTTTTCCCATACAAAAGTTCACCGGAGATGACTTTTTCCATACAAAAGTTCACCGGAGATGACTTTCCCAATACAAAAGTTCACCGGAGATGACTTTCCCAATACAAAAGTTCACCGGAGATGACTTTCCCAATACAAAAGTTCACCGGAGATGACTTTTCCCATACAAAAGTTCACCGGAGATGACTTTCCCAATACAAAAGTTCACCGGAGATGACTTTTCCCAATACAAAAGTTCACCGGAGATGACTTTTCCCATACAAAAGTTCACCGGAGATGACTTTCCCAATACAAAAGTTCACCGGAGATGACTCTCCCAATACAAAAGTTCACCGGAGATGACTTTTCCCATACAAAAGTTCACCGGAGATGACTTTTCCCATACAAAAGTTCACCGGAGATGACTTTCCCAATACAAAAGTTTACCGGAGATGACTTTCCCAATACAAAAGTTTACCGGAGATGACTCTTCCCATACAAAAGTTCACCGGAGATGACTTTCCCAATACAAAAGTTCACCGGAGATGACTTTTCCCATACAAAAGTTCACCGGAGATGACTTTCCCAATACAAAAGTTCACCGGAGATGACTTTTCCCATACAAAAGTTCACCGGAGATGACTTTCCCAATACAAAAGTTCACCGGGCATGACTTTCCCAAAACAAAAGTTCACCGGGCATGACTTTCCCAATACAAAAGTTCACCGGAGATGACTTTCCCAATACAAAAGTTCACCGGAGATGACTTTTCCCATACAAAAGTTCACCGGAGATGACTTTCCCAATACAAAAGTTCACCGGAGATGACTTTTCCCATACAAAAGTTCACCGGAGATGACTTTTCCCATACAAAAGTTCACCGGAGATGACTTTCCCAATACAAAAGTTCACCGGAGATGACTTTCCCAATACAAAAGTTCACCGGAGATGACTTTTCCCATACAAAAGTTCACCGGAGATGACTTTTCCCATACAAAAGTTCACCGGAGATGACTTTCCCAATACAAAAGTTCACCGGAGATGACTTTCCCAATACAAAAGTTCACCGGAGATGACTTTTCCCATACAAAAGTTCACCGGGCATGACTTTCCCAATACAAAAGTTCACCGGAGATGACTTTTCCCATACAAAAGTTCACCGGAGATGACTTTCCCAATACAAAAGTTCACCGGAGATGACTTTCCCAATACAAAAGTTCACCGGAGATGACTTTTCCCATACAAAAGTTCACCGGAGATGACTTTCCCAATACAAAAGTTCACCGGAGATGACTTTCCCAATACAAAAGTTCACTGGAGATGACTTTCCCAATACAAAAGTTCACCGGAGATGACTTTCCCAATACAAAAGTTCACCGGAGATGACTTTCCCAATATAAAAGTTCACCGGAGATGACTTTCCCAATACAAAAGTTCACCGGAGATGACTTTTTCCATACAAAAGTTCACCGGAGATGACTTTCCCAATACAAAAGTTCACCGGAGATGACTTTCCCAATACAAAAGTTCAACGGAGATGACTTTCCCAATACAAAAGTTCACCGGAGATGACTTTTCCCATACAAAAGTTCACCGGAGATGACTTTCCCAATACAAAAGTTCACCGGAGATGACTTTCCCAATACAAAAGTTCACCGGAGATGACTTTTCCCATACAAAAGTTCACCGGAGATGACTTTCCCAATACAAAAGTTCACCGGAGATGACTTTTCCCAATACAAAAGTTCACCGGAGATGACTTTTCCCATACAAAAGTTCACCGGAGATGACTTTCCCAATACAAAAGTTCACCGGAGATGACTTTCCCAATACAAAAGTTCACCGGAGATGACTTTTCCCATACAAAAGTTCACCGGAGATGACTTTCCCAATACAAAAGTTCACCGGAGATGACTTTCCCAATACAAAAGTTCACCGGAGATGACTTTTCCCATACAAAAGTTCACCGGAGATGACTTTTCCCATACAAAAGTTCACCGGAGATGACTTTCCCAATACAAAAGTTCACCGGAGATGACTTTTCCCATACAAAAGTTCACCGGAGATGACTTTCCCAATACAAACGTTCACCGGAGATGACTTTTCCCATACAAAAGTTCACCGGAGATGACTTTCCCAATACAAAAGTTCACCGGGCATGACTTTCCCAAAACAAAAGTTCACCGGAGATGACTTTTTCCATACAAAAGTTCACCGGAGATGACTTTCCCAATACAAAAGTTCACCGGAGATGACTTTCCCAATACAAAAGTTCACCGGAGATGACTTTTCCCATACAAAAGTTCACCGGAGATGACTTTTTCCATACAAAAGTTCACCGGAGATGACTTTCCCAATACAAAAGTTCACCGGAGATGACTTTCCCAATACAAAAGTTCACCGGAGATGACTTTCCCAATACAAAAGTTCACCGGAGATGACTTTTCCCATACAAAAGTTCACCGGAGATGACTTTCCCAATACAAAAGTTCACCGGAGATGACTTTCCCAATACAAAAGTTCACCGGAGATGACTTTTCCCATACAAAAGTTCACCGGAGATGACTTTCCCAATACAAAAGTTCACCGGAGATGACTTTTCCCAATACAAAAGTTCACCGGAGATGACTTTTCCCATACAAAAGTTCACCGGAGATGACTTTCCCAATACAAAAGTTCACCGGAGATGACTTTCCCAATACAAAAGTTCACCGGAGATGACTTTTCCCATACAAAAGTTCACCGGAGATGACTTTCCCAATACAAAAGTTCACCGGAGATGACTTTCCCAATACAAAAGTTCACCGGAGATGACTTTTCCCATACAAAAGTTCACCGGAGATGACTTTTCCCATACAAAAGTTCACCGGAGATGACTTTCCCAATACAAAAGTTCACCGGAGATGACTTTTCCCATACAAAAGTTCACCGGAGATGACTTTCCCAATACAAAAGTTCACCGGAGATGACTTTTCCCATACAAAAGTTCACCGGAGATGACTTTCCCAATACAAAAGTTCACCGGAGATGACTTTTCCCATACAAAAGTTCACCGGAGATGACTTTCCCAATACAAAAGTTCACCGGAGATGACTTTTCCCATACAAAAGTTCACCGGAGATGACTTTCCCAATACAAAAGTTCACCGGAGATGACTTTTCCCATACAAAAGTTCACCGGAGATGACTTTCCCAATACAAAAGTTCACCGGGCATGACTTTCCCAATACAAAAGTTCACCGGAGATGACTTTTCCCATACAAAAGTTCACCGGAGATGACTTTCCCAATACAAAAGTTCACCGGAGATGACTTTCCCAATACAAAAGTTCACCGGAGATGACTTTTCCCATACAAAAGTTCACCGGAGATGACTTTCCCAATACAAAAGTTCACCGGAGATGACTTTTCCCATACAAAAGTTCACCGGAGATGACTTTCCCAATACAAAAGTTCACCGGAGATGACTTTCCCAATACAAAAGTTCACCGGAGATGACTTTCCCAATACAAAAGTTCACCGGAGATGACTTTTCCCATACAAAAGTTCACCGGAGATGACTTTCCCAATACAAAAGTTCACCGGAGATGACTTTCCCAATACAAAAGTTCATCGGAGATGACTTTTCCCATACAAAAGTTCACCGGAGATGACTTTCCCAATACAAAAGTTCACCGGAGATGACTTTTCTCAATACAAAAGTTCACCGGAGATGACTTTTCCCATACAAAAGTTCACCGGAGATGACTTTCCCAATACAAAAGTTCACCGGAGATGACTTTCCCAATACAAAAGTTCACCGGAGATGACTTTTCCCATACAAAAGTTCACCGGAGATGACTTTTCCCATACAAAAGTTCACCGGAGATGACTTTCCCAATACAAAAGTTCACCGGAGATGACTTTCCCAATACAAAAGTTTACCGGAGATGACTTTTCCCATACAAAAGTTCACCGGAGATGACTTTCCCAATACAAAAGTTCACCGGAGATGACTTTTCCCATACAAAAGTTCACCGGAGATGACTTTCCCAATACAAAAGTTCACCGGAGATGACTTTTCCCATACAAAAGTTCACCGGAGATGACTTTCCCAATACAAAAGTTCACCGGGCATGACTTTCCCAAAACAAAAGTTCACCGGGCATGACTTTCCCAATACAAAAGTTCACCGGAGATGAGTTTCCCAATACAAAAGTTCACCGGAGATGACTTTTCCCATACAAAAGTTCACCGGAGATGACTTTCCCAATACAAAAGTTCACCGGAGATGACTTTTCCCATACAAAAGTTCACCGGGCATGACTTTCCCAATACAAAAGTTCACCGGGCATGACTTTCCCAATACAAAAGTTCACCGGAGATGACTTTTCCCATACAAAAGTTCACCGGAGATGACTTTCCCAATACAAAAGTTCACCGGAGATGACTTTCCCAATACAAAAGTTCACCGGAGATGACTTTTCCCATACAAAAGTTCACCGGAGATGACTTTCCCAATACAAAAGTTCACCGGAGATGACTTTTCCCATACAAAAGTTCACCGGAGATGACTTTCCCAATACAAAAGTTCACCGGAGATGACTTTCGCAATACAAAAGTTCACCGGAGATGACTTTCCCAATACAAAAGTTCACCGGAGATGACTTTCCCAATACAAAAGTTCACCGGAGATGACTTTCCCAATACAAAAGTTCACCGGAGATGACTTTCCCAATACAAAAGTTCACCGGAGATGACTTTTCCCATACAAAAGTTCACCGGGCATGACTTTCCCAATACAAAAGTTCACCGGAGATGACTTTTCCCATACAAAAGTTCACCGGAGATGACTTTCCCAATACAAAAGTTCACCGGAGATGACTTTCCCAATACAAAAGTTCACCGGAGATGACTTTTCCCATACAAAAGTTCACCGGAGATGACGTTCCCAATACAAAAGTTCACCGGAGATGACTTTCCCAATACAAAAGTTCACCGGAGATGACTTTTCCAATACAAAAGTTCACCGGAGATGACTTTCCCAATACAAAAGTTCACCGGAGATGACTTTCCCAATATAAAAGTTCACCGGAGATGACTTTCCCAATACAAAAGTTCACCGGAGATGACTTTTTCCATACAAAAGTTCACCGGAGATGACTTTCCCAATACAAAAGTTCACCGGAGATGACTTTCCCAATACAAAAGTTCACCGGAGATGACTTTTCCCATACAAAAGTTCACCGGAGATGACTTTCCCAATACAAAAGTTCACCGGAGATGACTTTCCCAATACAAAAGTTCACCGGAGATGACTTTTCCCATACAAAAGTTCACCGGAGATGACTTTCCCAATACAAAAGTTCACCGGAGATGACTTTTCCCAATACAAAAGTTCACCGGAGATGACTTTTCCCATACAAAAGTTCACCGGAGATGACTTTCCCAATACAAAAGTTCACCGGAGATGACTTTCCCAATACAAAAGTTCACCGGAGATGACTTTTCCCATACAAAAGTTCACCGGAGATGACTTTCCCAATACAAAAGTTCACCGGAGATGACTTTCCCAATACAAAAGTTCACCGGAGATGACTTTTCCCATACAAAAGTTCACCGGAGATGACTTTCCCAATACAAAAGTTCACCGGAGATGACTTTTCCCATACAAAAGTTCACCGGAGATGACTTTCCCAATACAAAAGTTCACCGGAGATGACTTTTCCCATACAAAAGTTCACCGGAGATGACTTTCCCAATACAAAAGTTCACCGGGCATGACTTTCCCAAAACAAAAGTTCACCGGGCATTACTTTCCCAATACAAAAGTTCACCGGAGATGACTTTCCCAATACATAAGTTCACCGGAGATGACTTTTCCCATACAAAAGTTCACCGGAGATGACTTTCCCAATACAAAAGTTCACCGGAGATGACTTTTCCCATACAAAAGTTCACCGGAGATGACTTTCCCAATACAAAAGTTCACCGGGCATGACTTTCCCAATACAAAAGTTCACCGGAGATGACTTTTCCCGTACAAAAGTTCACCGGAGATGACTTTCCCAATACAAAAGTTCACCGGAGATGACTTTCCTAATACAAAAGTTCACCGGAGATGACTTTTCCCATACAAAAGTTCACCGGAGATGACTTTCCCAATACAAAAGTTCACCGGAGATGACTTTTCCCATACAAAAGTTCACCGGAGATGACTTTCCCAATACAAAAGTTCACCGGAGATGACTTTCGCAATACAAAAGTTCACCGGAGATGACTTTCCCAATACAAAAGTTCACCGGAGATGACTTTCCCAATACAAAAGTTCACCGGAGATGACTTTCCCAATACAAAAGTTCACCGGAGATGACTTTCCCAATACAAAAGTTCACCGGAGATGACTTTCCCAATATAAAAGTTCACCGGAGATGACTTTCCCAATACAAAAGTTCACCGGAGATGACTTTTCCCATACAAAAGTTCACCGGAGTTGACTTTCCCAATACAAAAGTTCACCGGAGATGACTTTTCCCATACAAAAGTTCACCGGAGATGACTTTTCCCATACAAAAGTTCACCGGAGATGACTTTCCCAATACAAAAGTTCACCGGGCATGATTTTCCCAATACAATAGTTCACCGGGCATGACTTTCCCAATACAAAAGTTCACCGGGCATGACTTTTCCAATATAAAAGTTCACCGGAGATGACTTTCCCAATACAAAAGTTCACCGGGCATGACTTTCCCAATACAAAAGTTCACCGGGCATGACTTTCCCAATACAAAAGTTCACCGGGCATGACTTTCCCAATACAAAAGTTCACCGGAGATGACTTTCCCAATACAAAAGTTCACCGGAGATGACTTTTCCCATACAAAAGTTCACCGGAGATGACTTTTCCCATACAAAAGTTCACCGGAGATGACTTTCCCAATACAAAAGTTCACCGGAGATGACTTTCCCAATATAAAAGTTCACCGGGCATGACTTTCCCAATACAAAAGTTCACCGGAGATGACTTTTCCCATACAAAAGTTCACCGGAGATGACTTTCCCAATATAAAAGTTCACCGGGCATGACTTTCCCAATACAAAAGTTCACCGGAGATGACTTTTCCCATACAAAAGTTCACCGGAGATGACTTTCCCAATACAAAAGTTCACCGGAGATGACTTTCCCAATACAAAAGTTCACCGGAGATGACTTTTCCCATACAAAAGTTCACCGGAGATGACTTTCCCAATACAAAAGTTCACCGGAGATGACTTTCCCAATACAAAAGTTCAACGGAGATGACTTTTCCATACAAAAGTTTACCGGAGATGACTTTCCCAATACAAAAGTTCACCGGAGATGACTTTCCCAATACAAAAGTTCACCGGAGATGACTTTCCCAATACAAAAGTTCACCGGAGATGACTTTTCCCATACAAAAGTTCACCGGAGATGACTTTCCCAATACAAAAGTTCACCGGAGATGACTTTTCCCATACAAAAGTTCACCGGAGATGACTTTCCCAATACAAAAGTTCACCGGAGATGACTTTCCCAATACAAAAGTTCACCGGAGATGACTTTTCCCATACAAAAGTTCACCGGAGATGACTTTCCCAATACAAAAGTTCACCGGAGATGACTTTCCCAATACAAAAGTTCACCGGAGATGACTTTTCCCATACAAAAGTTCACCGGAGATGACTTTCCCAATACAAAAGTTCACCGGAGATGACTTTTCCCATACAAAAGTTCACCGGAGATGACTTTCCCAATACAAAAGTTCACCGGAGATGACTTTCCCAATACCAAAGTTCACCGGAAATGACTTTCCCAATACAAAAGTTCACAGGAGATGACTTTTCCCAATACAAAAGTTCACCGGAGATGACTTTCCCAATACAAAAGTTCACCGGAGATGACTTTTCCCATACAAAAGTTCACCGGAGATGACTTTTCCCATACAAAAGTTCACCGGAGATGACTTTCCCAATACAAAAGTTCACCGGGCATGACTTTCCCAATACAATAGTTCACCGGGCATGACTTTCCCAATACAAAAGTTCACCGGGCATGACTTTTCCAATATAAAAGTTCACCGGAGATGACTTTCCCAATACAAAAGTTCACCGGGCATGACTTTCCCAATACAAAAGTTCACCGGGCATGACTTTCCCAATACAAAAGTTCACCGGGCATGACTTTCCCAATACAAAAGTTCACCGGAGATGACTTTCCCAATACAAAAGTTCACCGGAGATGACTTTTCCCATACAAAAGTTCACCGGAGATGACTTTCCCAATACAAAAGTTCACCGGAGATGACTTTCCCAATACAAAAGTTCACCGGAGATGACTTTTCCCATACAAAAGTTCACCGGAGATGACTTTTCCCATACAAAAGTTCACCGGAGATGACTTTCCCAATACAAAAGTTCACCGGGCATGACTTTCCCAATACAATAGTTCACCGGGCATGACTTTCCTAATACAAAAGTTCACCGGGCATGACTTTTCCAATATAAAAGTTCACCGGAGATGACTTTCCCAATACAAAAGTTCACCGGGCATGACTTTCCCAATACAAAAGTTCACCGGGCATGACTTTCCCAATACAAAAGTTCGCCGGAGATGACTTTCCCAATACAAAAGTTCACCGGAGATGACTTTCCCAATACAAAAGTTCACCGGAGATGACTTTTCCCATACAAAAGTTCACCGGAGATGACTTTCCCAATACAAAAGTTCACCGGAGATGACTTTTCCCATACAAAAGTTCACCGGAGATGACTTTCCCAATACAAAAGTTCACCGGAGATGACTTTCCCAATACAAAAGTTCACCGGAGATGACTTTTCCCATACAAAAGTTCACCGGAGATGACTTTCCCAATACAAAAGTTCACCGGAGATGACTTTCCCAATACAAAAGTTCACCGGGCATGACTTTCCCAATACAAAAGTTCACCGGAGATGACTTTCCCAATACAAAAGTTCACCGGGCATGACTTTTCCAATATAAAAGTTCACCGGAGATGACTTTTCCCATACAAAAGTTCACCGGAGATGACTTTCCCAATACAAAAGTTCACCAGGCATGACTTTCCCAATACAAAAGTTCACCGGAGATGATTTTTCCCATACAAAAGTTCACCGGAGATGACTTTCCCAATACAAAAGTTCACCGGAGATGACTTTTCCCATACAAAAGTTCACCGGAGATGACTTTTCCCATACAAAAGTTCACCGGAGATGACTTTCCCAATATAAAAGTTCACCGGGCATGACTTTCCCAATACAAAAGTTCACCGGGCACGACTTTCCCAATACAAAAGTTCACCGGAGATGACTTTCCCAATATAAAAGTTCACCGGAGATGACTTTCCCAATACAAAAGTTCACCGGGCATGACTTTCCCAATACAAAAGTTCACCGGGCATGACTTTCCCAATACAAAAGTTCACCGGAGATGACTTTCCCAATACAAAAGTTCACCGGGCATGACTTTTCCAATATAAAAGTTCACCGGAGATGACTTTCCCAATACAAAAGTTCACCGGGCATGACTTTCCCAATACAATAGTTCACCGGGCATGACTTTCCCAATACAAAAGTTCACCGGGCATGACTTTCCCAATACAAAAGTTCACCGGAGATGACTTTCCCAATACAAAAGTTCACCGGGCATGACTTTTCCAATATAAAAGTTCACCGGAGATGACTTTTCCCATACAAAAGTTCACCGGAGATGACTTTCCCAATACAAAAGTTCACCGGGCATGACTTTCCCAATACAAAAGTTCACCGGAGATGATTTTTCCCATACAAAAGAGTTCACCGGAGATGACTTTCCCAATACAAAAGTTCACCGCAGATGACTTTTCCCATACAAAAGTTCACCGGAGATGACTTTTCCCATACAAAAGTTCACCGGGCATGACTTTCCCAATACAAAAGTTCACCGGAGATGACTTTTCCCATACAAAAGTTCACCGGAGATGACTTTTCCCATACAAAAGTTCACCGGAGATGACTTTCCCAATACAAAAGTTCACCGGAGATGACTTTTCCCATACAAAAGTTCACCGGAGATGACTTTTCCCATACAAATGTTCACCGGAGATGACTTTCCCAATACAAAAGTTCACCGGAGATGACTTTCCCAATACAAAAGTTCACCGGAGATGACTTTTCCCATACAAAAGTTCACCGGAGATGACTTTCCCAATATAAAAGTTCACCGGGCATGACTTTCCCAATACAAAAGTTCACCGGAGATGACTTTCCCAATACAAAAGTTCACCGGAGATGACTTTTCCCATACAAAAGTTCACCGGAGATGACTTTCCCAATACAAAAGTTCACCGGAGATGACTTTCCCAATACAAAAGTTCACCGGAGATGACTTTCCCAATACAAAAGTTCACCGGGCATGACTTTCCCAATACAAAAGTTCACCGGGCATGACTTTCCCAATACAAAAGTTCACCGGAGATGACTTTCCCAATACAAAAGTTCACCGGAGATGAATTTCCCAATACAATAGTTCACCGGAGATGACTTTTCCCATACAAAAGTTCACCGGAGATGACTTTTCCCATACAAAAGTTCACCGGGCATGACTTTCCCAATACAAAAGTTCACCGGGCATGACTTTCCCAATACAAAAGTTCACCGGAGATGACTTTCCCAATACAAAAGTTCACCGGGCATGACTTTCCCAATACAATAGTTCACCGGAGATGACTTTTCCCATACAAAAGTTCACCGGAGATGACTTTTCCCATACAAAAGTTCACCGGGCATGACTTTCCCAATACAAAAGTTCACCGGGCATGACTTTCCCAATACAAAAGTTCACCGGAGATGACTTTTCCCATACAAAAGTTCACCGGAGATGACTTTCCCAATACAAAAGTTCACCGGAGATAACCTTCCCAATACAAAATTTCACCGGAGATGACTTTCCCAATACAAAAGTTCACCGGAGATGACTTTTCCCATACAAAAGTTCACCGGAGATGACTTTCCCAATACAAAAGTTCACCGGAGATGACTTTCCCAATACAATAGTTCACCGGGCATGACTTTCCCAATACAAAAGTTCACTGGAGATGACTTTCCCATACAAAAGTTCACCGGAGATGACTTTTCCCATACAAGAGTTCACCGGAGATGATTTTCCCATACAAAAGTTCACCGGAGATGAATTTCCCAATACAAAAGTTCACCGGAGATGACTTTTCCCATACAAAAGTTCACCGGAGATGACTTTTCCCATACAAAAGTTCACCGGAGATGACTTTCCCAATACAAAAGTTCACCGGAGATGACTTTCCCAATACAAAAGTTCACCGGAGATGACTTTCCCAATACAAAAGTTCACCGGAGATGACTTTCCCAATACAAAAGTTCACCGGAGATGACTTTTCCCATACAAAAGTTCACCGGAGATGACTTTCCCAATACAAAAGTTCACCGGAGATGACTTTCCCAATACAAAAGTTCACCGGGCATGACTTTCCCAATACAAAAGTTCACCGGGCATGACTTTCCCAATACAAAAGTTCACCGGGCATGACTTTCCCAATACAAAAGTTCACCGGAGATGACTTTCCCAATACAAAAGTTCACCGGAGATGACTTTTCCCATACAAAAGTTCACCGGAGATGACTTTCCCAATACAAAAGTTCACGGGCATGACTTTCCCAATACAAAAGTTCACCGGAGATGACTTTTCCCATACAAAAGTTCACCGGAGATGACTTTTCCCATACAAAAGTTCACCGGAGATGACTTTCCCAATACAAAAGTTCACCGGAGATGACTTTTCCCATACAAAAGTTCACCGGAGATGACTTTCCCAATACAAAAGTTCACCGGAGATGACTTTTCCCATACAAAAGTTCACCGGAGATGACTTTCCCAATATAAAAGTTCACCGGAGATGACTTTTCCCATACAAAAGTTCACCGGAGATGACTTTCCCAATACAAAAGTTCACCGGAGATGACTTTTCCCATACAAAAGTTCACCGGAGATGACTTTCCCAATACAAAAGTTCACCGGAGATGACTTTCCCAATACAAAAGTTCACCGGAGATGACTTTTCCCATACAAAAGTTCACCGGAGATGACTTTCCCAATACAAAAGTTCACCGGAGATGACTTTCCCAATACAAAAGTTCACCGGAGATGACTTTTCCCATACAAAAGTTCACCGGAGATGACTTTCCCAATACAAAAGTTCACCGGAGATGACTTTTCCCATACAAAAGTTCACCGGAGATGACTTTTCCCATACAAATGTTCACCGGAGATGACTTTTCCCATACAAAAGTTCACCGGAGATGACTTTCCCCAATACAAAAGTTCACCGGAGATGACTTTCCCAATATAAAAGTTCACCGGGCATGACTTTCCCAATACAAAAGTTCACCGGAGATGACTTTCCCAATACAAAAGTTCACCGGAGATGACTTTCCCAATACAAAAGTTCACCGGGCATGACTTTCCCAATACAAAAGTTCACCGGGCATGACTTTCCCAATACAAAAGTTCACCGGAGATGACTTTCCCATACAAAAGTTCACCGGAGATGACTTTTCCCATACAAAAGTTCACCGGAGATGACTTTTTCCATACAAAAGTTCACCGGAGATGACTTTCCCAATACAAAAGGTTCACCGGAGATGACTTTTCCCATACAAAAGTTCACCGGAGATGACTTTTCCCATACAAAAGTTCACCGGAGATGACTTTTCCCATACAAAAGTTCACCGGGCATGACTTTCCCAATACAAAAGTTCACCGGAGATGACTTTTCCCATACAAAAGTTCACCGGAGATGACTTTCCCAATACAAAAGTTCACCGGAGATGACTTTTCCCCATACAAAAGTTCACCGGAGATGACTTTCCCAATACAAAAGTTCACCGGGCATGACTTTCCCAATACAAAAGTTCACCGGAGATGATTTTTCCCATACAAAAGTTCACCGGAGATGACTTTCCCAATACAAAAGTTCACCGGAGATGACTTTTCCCATACAAAAGTTCACCGGAGATGACTTTTCCCATACAAAAGTTCACCGGAGATGACTTTCCCAATACAAAAGTTCACCGGAGATGACTTTCCCAATACAAAAGTTCACCGGAGATGACTTTTCCCATACAAAAGTTCACCGGAGATGACTTTCCCAATACAAAAGTTCACCGGAGATGACTTTTCCCATACAAAAGTTCACCGGAGATGACTTTCCCAATACAAAAGTTCACCGGAGATGACTTTTCCCATACAAAAGTTCACCGGAGATGACTTTCCCAATACAAAAGTTCACCGGAGATGACTTTCCCAAAACAAAAGTTCACCGGGCATGACTTTCCCAATACAAAAGTTCGCCGGAGATGACTTTCCCAATACAAAAGTTCACCGGGCATGACTTTTCCAATATAAAAGTTCACCGGAGATGACTTTCCCAATACAAAAGTTCACCGGAGATGACTTTCCCAATACAAAAGTTCACCGGGCATGACTTTTCCCATACAAAAGTTCACCGGAGATGACTTTCCCAATACAAAAGTTCACCGGAGATGACTTTTCCCATACAAAAGTTCATTGGAGATGACTTTCCCAATACAAAAGTTCACCGGAGATGACTTTCCCATACAAAAGTTCACCGGAGATGACTTTTCCCATACAAAAGTTCACCGCAGATGACTTTTCCCATACAAAAGTTCACCGGAGATGACTTTTCCCATACAAAAGTTCACCGGAGATGACTTTCCCAATACAAAAGTTCACCGGAGATGACTTTCCCAATACAAAAGTTCACCGGAGATGACTTTTCCCATACAAAAGTTCACCGGAGATGACTTTTCCCATACAAAAGTTCACGGGAGATGACTTTTCCCATACAAAAGTTCACCGGAGATGACTTTCCCAATACAAAATTTCACCGGAGATGACTTTCCCAATACAAAAGTTCACCGGAGATGACTTTCCCAATACAAAAGTTCACCGGAGATGACTTTCCCAATACAAAAGTTCACCGGGCATGACTTTTCCAATATAAAAGTTCACCGGAGATGACTTTCCCAATACAAAAGTTCACCGGAGATGACTTTCCCAATACAAAAGTTCACCGGAGATGACTTTCCCAATACAAAAGTTCACCGGAGATGACTTTCCCAATACAAAAGTTCACCGGGCATGACTTTCCCAATACAAAAGTTCACCGGGCATGACTTTCCCAATACAAAAGTTCACCGGAGATGACTTTTCCCATACAAAAGTTCACCGGAGATGACTTTCCCAATATAAAAGTTCACCGGAGATGACTTTTCCCATACAAAAGTTCACCGGAGATGACTTTCCCAATACAAAAGTTCACCGGAGATGACTTTTCCCATACAAAAGTTCACCGGAGATGACTTTCCCAATACAAAAGTTCACCGGAGATGACTTTCCCAATACAAAAGTTCACCGGAGATGACTTTTCCCATACAAAAGTTCACCGGAGATGACTTTCCCAATACAAAAGTTCACCGGAGATGACTTTCCCAATACAAAAGTTCACCGGGCATGACTTTCCCAATACAAAAGTTCACCGGAGATGACTTTCCCAATACAAAAGTTCACCGGAGATGACTTTTCCCATACAAAAGTTCACCGGAGATGACTTTTCCCATACAAAAGTTCACCGGAGATGACTTTTCCCATACAAAAGTTTACCGGAGATGACTTTTCCCATACAAAAGTTCACCGGAGATGACTTTCCCAATACAAAAGTTCACCGGAGATGACTTTTCCCATACAAAAGTTCACCGGAGATGACTTTTCCCATACAAAAGTTCACCGGAGATGACTTTCCCAATACAAAAGTTCACCGGAGATGACTTTCCCCATACAAAAGTTCACCGGAGATGACTTTCCCAATACAAAAGTTCACCGGAGATGACTTTTCCCATACAAAAGTTCACCGGAGATGACTTTCCCAATACAAAAGTTCACCGGAGATGACTTTCCCAATACAAAAGTTCACCGGGCATGACTTTTCCAATACAAAAGTTCACCGGAGATGACTTTTCCCATACAAAATTTCACCGGAGATGACTTTCCCAATACAAAAGTTCACCGGAGATGACTTTTCCCATACAAAACTTCACCGGAGATGACTTTTCCCATACAAAAGTTCACCGGAGATGACTTTCCCAATACAAAAGTTCACCGGAGATGACTTTTCCCATACAAAAGTTCACCGGAGATGACTTTCCCAATACAAAAGTTCACCGGAGATGACTTTCCCAATACAAAAGTTCACCGGAGATGACTTTCCCAATATAAAAGTTCACCGGAGATGACTTTTCCCATACAAAAGTTCACCGGAGATGACTTTCCCAATACAAAAGTTCACCGGAGATGACTTTTCCAATACAAAAGTTCACCGGAGATGACTTTTCCCATACAAAAGTTCACCGGAGATGACTTTTCCCATACAAAAGTTCACCGGAGATGACTTTCCCAATACAAAAGTTCACCGGAGATGACTTTCCCAATACAAAAGTTCACCGGAGATGACTTTCCCAATACAAAAGTTCAGCGGAGATGACTTTTCCCATACAAAAGTTCACCGGAGATGACTTTTCCCATACAAAAGTTCACCGGAGATGACTTTTCCCATACAAAAGTTCACCGGAGATGACTTTTCCCATACAAAAGTTCACCGGAGATGACTTTCCCAATACAAAAGTTCACCGGAGATGACTTTTCCCATACAAAAGTTCACCGGGCATGACTTTCCCAATACAAAAGTTCACCGGAGATGACTTTTCCCATACAAAAGTTCACCGGAGATGACTTTCCCAATACAAAAGTTCACCGGAGACGACTTTCCCAATACAAAAGTTCACCGGAGATGACTTTCCCAATACAAAAGTTCACCGGAGATGACTTTCCCAATACAAAAGTTCACCGGGCATGACTTTCCCAATACAAAAGTTCACCGGAGATGACTTTTCCCATACAAAAGTTCACCGGAGATGACTTTCCCAATACAAAAGTTCAGCGGAGATGACTTTTCCCATACAAAAGTTCACCGGAGATGACTTTCCCAATACAAAAGTTCACCGGAGATGACTTTCCCAATACAAAAGTTCACCGGAGATGACTTTCCCAATACAAAAGTTCACCGGGCATGACTTTCCCAATACAAAAGTTCACCGGGCATGACTTTCCCAATACAAAAGTTCACCGGAGATGACTTTCCCAATACAAAAGTTCACCGGGCATGACTTTCCCAATACAATAGTTCACCGGGCATGACTTTCCCAATACAAAAGTTCACCGGGCATGACTTTTCCAATATAAAAGTTCACCGGAGATGACTTTCCCAATACAAAAGTTCACCGGGCATGACTTTCCCAATACAAAAGTTCACCGGGCATGACTTTCCCAATACAAAAGTTCACCGGGCATGACTTTCCCAATACAAAAGTTCACCGGAGATGACTTTCCCAATACAAAAGTTCACCGGAGATGACTTTTCCCATACAAAAGTTCACCGGAGATGACTTTCCCAATACAAAAGTTCACCGGAGATGACTTTTCCCATACAAAAGTTCACCGGAGATGACTTTCCCAATACAAAAGTTCACCGGAGATGACTTTCCCATACAAAAGTTCACCGGAGATGACTTTTCCCATACAAAAGTTCACCGCAGATGACTTTTCCCATACAAAAGTTCACCGGAGATGACTTTTCCCATACAAAAGTTCACCGGAGATGACTTTCCCAATACAAAAGTTCACCGGAGATGACTTTCCCAATACAAAAGTTCACCGGAGATGACTTTTCCCATACAAAAGTTCACCGGAGATGACTTTCCCAATACAAAAGTTCACCGGGCATGACTTTCCCAATACAATAGTTCACCGGGCATGACTTTCCCAATACAAAAGTACACCGGGCATGACTTTTCCAATATAAAAGTTCACCGGAGATGACTTTCCCAATACAAAAGTTCACCGGGCATGACTTTCCCAATACAAAAGTTCACCGGGCATGACTTTCCCAATACAAAAGTTCACCGGGCATGACTTTCCCAATACAAAAGTTCACCGGAGATGACTTTCCCAATACAAAAGTTCACCGGAGATGACTTTTCCCATACAAAAGTTCACCGGAGATGACTTTCCCAATACAAAAGTTCACCGGAGATGACTTTCCCAATACAAAAGTTCACCGGAGATGACTTTTCCCATACAAAAGTTCACCGGAGATGACTTTTCCCATACAAAAGTTCACCGGAGATGACTTTCCCAATACAAAAGTTCACCGGGCATGACTTTCCCAATACAATAGTTCACCGGGCATGACTTTCCCAATACAAAAGTTCACCGGGCATGACTTTTCCAATATAAAAGTTCACCGGAGATGACTTTCCCAATACAAAAGTTCACCGGGCATGACTTTCCCAATACAAAAGTTCACCGGGCATGACTTTCCCAATACAAAAGTTCACCGGGCATGACTTTCCCAATACAAAAGTTCGCCGGGCATGACTTTCCCAATACAAAAGTTCACCGGAGATGACTTTCCCAATACAAAAGTTCACCGGAGATGACTTTTCCCATACAAAAGTTCACCGGAGATGACTTTCCCAATACAAAAGTTCACCGGAGATGACTTTTCCCATACAAAAGTTCACCGGAGATGACTTTCCCAATACAAAAGTTCACCGGAGATGACTTTCCCAATACAAAAGTTCACCGGAGATGACTTTTCCCATACAAAAGTTCACCGGAGATGACTTTCCCAATACAAAAGTTCACCGGAGATGACTTTCCCAATACAAAAGTTCACCGGGCATGACTTTCCCAATACAAAAGTTCACCGGAGATGACTTTCCCAATACAAAAGTTCACCGGGCATGACTTTTCCAATATAAAAGTTCACCGGAGATGACTTTTCCCATACAAAAGTTCACCGGAGATGACTTTCCCAATACAAAAGTTCACCAGGCATGACTTTCCCAATACAAAAGTTCACCGGAGATGATTTTTCCCATACAAAAGTTCACCGGAGATTACTTTCCCAATACAAAAGTTCACCGGAGATGACCTTTCCCATACAAAAGTTCACCGGAGATGACTTTTCCCATACAAAAGTTCACCGGAGATGACTTTCCCAATATAAAAGTTCACCGGGCATGACTTTCCCAATACAAAAGTTCACCGGGCACGACTTTCCCAATACAAAAGTTCACCGGAGATGACTTTCCCAATATAAAAGTTCACCGGAGATGACTTTCCCAATACAAAAGTTCACCGGGCATGACTTTCCCAATACAAAAGTTCACCGGAGATGACTTTCCCAATACAAAAGTTCACCGGGCATGACTTTCCCAATACAAAAGTTCACCGGGCATGACTTTCCCAATACAAAAGTTCACCGGAGATGACTTTCCCAATACAAAAGTTCACCGGGCATGACTTTGCCAATATAAAAGTTCACCGGAGATGACTTTCCCAATACAAAAGTTCACCGGGCATGACTTTCCCAATACAATAGTTCACCGGGCATGACTTTCCCAATACAAAAGTTCACCGGGCATGACTTTCCCAATACAAAAGTTCACCGGAGATGACTTTCCCAATACAAAAGTTCACCGGGCATGACTTTTCCAATATAAAAGTTCACCGGAGATGACTTTTCCCATACAAAAGTTCACCGGAGATGACTTTCCCAATACAAAAGTTCACCGGGCATGACTTTCCCAATACAAAAGTTCACCGGAGATGATTTTTCCCATACAAAAGTTCACCGGAGATGACTTTCCCAATACAAAAGTTCACCGGAGATGACTTTTCCCATACAAAAGTTCACCGGAGATGACTTTTCCCATACAAAAGTTCACCGGGCATGACTTTCCCAATACAAAAGTTCACCGGAGATGACTTTTCCCATACAAAAGTTCACCGGAGATGACTTTTCCCATACAAAAGTTCACCGGAGATGACTTTTCCCATACAAATGTTCACCGGAGATGACTTTCCCAATACAAAAGTTCACCGGAGATGACTTTCCCAATACAAAAGTTCACCGGAGATGACTTTTCCCATACAAAAGTTCACCGGAGATGACTTTCCCAATACAAAAGTTCACCGGGCATGACTTTCCCAATACAAAAGTTCACCGGGCATGACTTTCCCAATACAAAAGTTCACCGGAGATGACTTTCCCATACAAAAGTTCACCGGAGATGACTTTTCCCATACAAAAGTTCACCGGAGATGATTTTCCCATACAAAAGTTCACCGGGCATGACTTTCCCAATACAAAAGTTCACCGGAGATTACTTTCCCAATATAAAAGTTCACCGGGCATGACTTTCCCAATACAAAAGTTCACCGGAGATGACTTTCCCAATACAAAAGTTCACCGGAGATGACTTTTCCCATACAAAAGTTCACCGGAGATGACTTTCCCAATACAAAAGTTCACCGGAGATGACTTTCCCAATACAAAAGATCACCGGAGATGACTTTCCCAATACAAAAGTTCACCGGGCATGACTTTCCCAATACAAAAGTTCACCGGGCATGACTTTCCCAATACAAAAGTTCACCGGAGATGACTTTCCCAATACAAAAGTTCACCGGGCATGACTTTTCCAATATAAAAGTTCACCGGAGATGACTTTCCCAATACAAAAGTTCACCGGGCATGATTTCCCAATACAATAGTTCACCGGAGATGACTTTTCCCATACAAAAGTTCACCGGAGATGACTTTTCCCATACAAAAGTTCACCGGGCATGACTTTCCCAATACAAAAGTTCACCGGGCATGACTTTCCCAATACAAAAGTTTACCGGAGATGACTTTTCCCATACAAAAGTTCACCGGAGATGACTTACCCAATACAAAAGTTCACCGGAGATGACCTTCCCAATACAAAATTTCACCGGAGATGACTTTCCCAATACAAAAGTTCACCGGAGATGACTTTTCCCATACAAAAGTTCACCGGAGATGACTTTCCCAATACAAAAGTTCACCGGAGATGACTTTCCCAATACAAAAGTTCACCGGGCATGACTTTCCCAATACAAAAGTTCACCGGAGATGACTTTCCCATACAAAAGTTCACCGGAGATGACTTTTCCCATACAAAAGTTCACCGGAGATGATTTTCCCATACAAAAGTTCACCGGAGATGACTTTCCCAATACAAAAGTTCACCGGAGATGACTTTTCCCATACAAAAGTTCACCGGAGATGACTTTTCCCAATACAAAAGTTCACCGGAGATGACTTTCCCAATACAAAAGTTCACCGGAGATGACTTTCCCAATACAAAAGTTCACCGGAGATGACTTTCCCAATACAAAAGTTCACCGGAGATGACTTTTCCCATACAAAAGTTCACCGGAGATGACTTTCCCAATACAAAAGTTCACCGGAGATGACTTTCGCAATACAAAAGTTCACCGGGCATGACTTTCCCAATACAAAAGTTCACCGGGCATGACTTTCCCAATACAAAAGTTCACCGGGCATGACTTTCCCAATACAAAAGTTCACCGGAGATGACTTTCCCAATACAAAAGTTCACCGGAGATGACTTTCCAATACACCGGAGATGACTTTTCCCATACAAAAGTTCACCGGGCATGACTTTCCCAATACAAAAGTTCACCGGAGATGACTTTTCCCATACAAAAGTTCACCGGAGATGACTTTTCCCATACAAAAGTTCACCGGAGATGACTTTCCCAATACAAAAGTTCACCGGGCATGACTTTCCCAATACAAAAGTTCACCGGAGATGACTTTCCCAATACAAAAGTTCACCGGAGATGACTTTTCCCATACAAAAGTTCACCGGAGATGACTTTCCCAATACAAAAGTTCACCGGGCATGACTTTCCCAATACAAAAGTTCACCGGAGATGACTTTCCCAATACAAAAGTTCACCGGAGATGACTTTCCCAATACAAAAGTTCACCGGAGATGACTTTTCCCATACAAAAGTTCACCGGAGATGACTTTCCCAATACAAAAGTTCACCGGGCATGACTTTCCCAATACAAAAGTTCACCGGAGATGACTTTCCCAATACAAAAGTTCACCGGAGATGACTTTCCCAATACAAAAGTTCACCGGAGATGACTTTCCCAATACAAAAGTTCACCGGGCATGACTTTCCCAATACAAAAGTTCACCGGAGATGACTTTCCCAATACAAAAGTTCACCGGAGATGACTTTCCCAATACAAAAGTTCACCGGAGATGACTTTCCCAATACAAAAGTTCACCGGGCATGACTTTCCCAATACAAAAGTTCACCGGAGATGACTTTCCCAATACAAAAGTTCACCGGAGATGACTTTCCCAATACAAAAGTTCACCGGAGATGACTTTCCCAATACAAAAGTTCACCGGGCATGACTTTCCCAATACAAAAGTTTACCGGAGATGACTTTTCCCATACAAAAGTTCACCGGAGATGACTTACCCAATACAAAAGTTCACCGGAGATGACTTTCCCAATACAAAATTTCACCGGAGATGACTTTCCCAATACAAAAGTTCACCGGAGATGACTTTTCCCATACAAAAGTTCACCGGAGATGACTTTCCCAATACAAAAGTTCACCGGAGATGACTTTCCCAATACAAAAGTTCACCGGAGATGACTTTCCCAATACAAAAGTTCACCGGAGATGACTTTCCCAATACAAAAGTTCACCGGAGATGACTTTTCCCATACAAAAGTTCACCGGAGATGACTTTCCCAATACAAAAGTTCACCGGAGATGACTTTCGCAATACAAAAGTTCACCGGGCATGACTTTCCCAATACAAAAGTTCACCGGGCATGACTTTCCCAATACAAAAGTTCACCGGGCATGACTTTCCCAATACAAAAGTTCACCGGAGATGACTTTCCCAATACAAAAGTTCACCGGAGATGACTTTCCCAATACAAAAGTTCACCGGAGATGACTTTCCCAATACAAAAGTTCACCGGAGATGACTTTCCCAATACAAAAGTTCACCGGAGATGACTTTTCCCATACAAAAGTTCACCGGAGATGACTTTCCCAATACAAAAGTTCACCGGGCATGACTTTCCCAATACAAAAGTTCACCGGAGATGACTTTCCCAATACAAAAGTTCACCGGAGATGACTTTTCCCATACAAAAGTTCACCGGAGATGACTTTCCCAATACAAAAGTTCACCGGGCATGACTTTCCCAATACAAAAGTTCACCGGAGATGACTTTCCCAATACAAAAGTTCACCGGAGATGACTTTCCCAATACAAAAGTTCACCGGAGATGACCTTCCCAATACAAAATTTCACCGGAGATGACTTTCCCAATACAAAAGTTCACCGGAGATGACTTTTCCCATACAAAAGTTCACCGGAGATGACTTTCCCAATACAAAAGTTCACCGGAGATGACTTTCCCAATACAAAAGTTCACCGGGCATGACTTTCCCAATACAAAAGTTCACCAGAGATGACTTTCCCATACAAAAGTTCACCGGAGATGACCTTTCCCATACAAAAGTTCACCGGAGATGATTTTCCCATACAAAAGTTCACCGGAGATGACTTTCCCAATACAAAAGTTCACCGGAGATGACTTTTCCCATACAAAAGTTCACCGGAGATGACTTTTCCCATACAAAAGTTCACCGGAGATGACTTTCCCAATACAAAAGTTCACCGGAGATGACTTTCCCAATACAAAAGTTCACCGGAGATGACTTTCCCAATACAAAAGTTCACCGGAGATGACTTTTCCCATACAAAAGTTCACCGGAGATGACTTTCCCAATACAAAAGTTCACCGGAGATGACTTTCGCAATACAAAAGTTCACCGGGCATGACTTTCCCAATACAAAAGTTCACCGGGCATGACTTTCCCAATACAAAAGTTCACCGGGCATGACTTTCCCAATACAAAAGTTCACCGGAGATGACTTTCCCAATACAAAAGTTCACCGGAGATGACTTTCCCAATACAAAAGTTCACCGGAGATGACTTTCCCAATACAAAAGTTCACCGGAGATGACTTTCCCAATACAAAAGTTCACCGGAGATGACTTTTCCCATACAAAAGTTCACCGGAGATGACTTTCCCAATACAAAAGTTCACCGGGCATGACTTTCCCAATACAAAAGTTCACCGGAGATGACTTTCCCAATACAAAAGTTCACCGGAGATGACTTTTCCCATACAAAAGTTCACCGGAGATGACTTTCCCAATACAAAAGTTCACCGGGCATGACTTTCCCAATACAAAAGTTCACCGGAGATGACTTTCCCAATACAAAAGTTCACCGGAGATGACTTTCCCAATACAAAAGTTCACCGGAGATGACTTTTCCCATACAAAAGTTCACCGGAGATGACTTTCCCAATACAAAAGTTCACCGGGCATGACTTTCCCAATACAAAAGTTCACCGGAGATGACTTTCCCAATACAAAAGTTCACCGGAGATGACTTTCCCAATACAAAAGTTCACCGGAGATGACTTTCCCAATACAAAAGTTCACCGGGCATGACTTTCCCAATACAAAAGTTCACCGGAGATGACTTTTCCCAATACAAAAGTTCACCGGAGATGACTTTCCCAATACAAAAGTTCACCGGAGATGACTTTCCCAATACAAAAGTTCACCGGAGATGACTTTCCCAATACAAAAGTTCACCGGAGATGACTTTCCCAATACAAAAGTTCACCGGAGATGACTTTTCCCATACAAAAGTTCACCGGAGATGACTTTCCCAATACAAAAGTTCACCGGAGATGACTTTCCCAATACAAAAGTTCACCGGAGATGACTTTCCCAATACAAAAGTTCACCGGAGATGACTTTTCCCATACAAAAGTTCACCGGAGATGACTTTCCCAATACAAAAGTTCACCGGGCATGACTTTCCCAATACAAAAGTTCACCGGAGATGACTTTTCCCATACAAAAGTTCACCGGAGATGACTTTTCCCATACAAAAGTTCACCGGAGATGACTTTCCCAATACAAAAGTTCACCGGAGATGACTTTTCCCATACAAAAGTTCACCGGAGATGACTTTCCCAATACAAAAGTTCACCGGAGATGACTTTTCCCATACAAAAGTTCACCGGAGATGACTTTCCCAATATAAAAGTTCACCGGAGATGACTTTTCCCATACAAAAGTTCACCGGAGATGACTTTCCCAATACAAAAGTTCACCGGAGATGACTTTCCCAATACAAAAGTTCACCGGAGATGACTTTCCCAATACAAAAGTTCACCGGAGATGACTTTCCCAATATAAAAGTTCACCGGGCATGACTTTCCCAATACAAAAGTTCACCGGAGATGACTTTCCCAATACAAAAGTTCACCGGAGATGACTTTCCCAATACAAAAGTTCACCGGAGATGACTTTCCCAATACAAAAGTTCACCGGGCATGACTTTCCCAATACAAAAGTTCACCGGAGATGACTTTTCCCATACAAAAGTTCACCGGAGATGACTTTTCCCATACAAAAGTTCACCGGAGATGACTTTTCCATACAAAAGTTCACCGGAGATGACTTTCCCAATACAAAAGTTCACCGGAGATGACTTTTCCCATACAAAAGTTCACCGGAGATGACTTTTCCCAATACAAAAGTTCACCGGAGATGACTTTTCCCATACAAAAGTTCACCGGAGATGACTTTTCCCATACAAAAGTTCACCGGGCATGACTTTCCCAATACAAAAGTTCACCGGAGATGACTTTTCCCATACAAAAGTTCACCGGAGATGACTTTCCCAATACAAAAGTTCACCGGAGATGACTTTTCCCATACAAAAGTTCACCGGAGATGACTTTCCCAATACAAAAGTTCACCGGAGATGACTTTCCCAATACAAAAGTTCACCGGAGATGACTTTTCCCATACAAAAGTTCACCGGAGATGACTTTCCCAATACAAAAGTTCACCGGAGATGACTTTTCCCATACAAAAGTTCACCGGAGATGACTTTTCCCATACAAAAGTTCACCGGAGATGACTTTCCCAATACAAAAGTTCACCGGAGATGACTTTCCCAATACAAAAGTTCACCGGAGATGACTTTTCCCATACAAAAGTTCACCGGAGATGACTTTCCCAATACAAAAGTTCACCGGAGATGACTTTTCCCATACAAAAGTTCACCGGAGATGACTTTCCCAATACAAAAGTTCACCGGAGATGACTTTTCCCATACAAAAGTTCACCGGAGATGACTTTCCCAATACAAAAGTTCACCGGAGATGACTTTTCCCAAAAAAAAGTTCACCGGGATGACTTTCCCAATACAAAAGTTCACCGGAGATGACTTTCCCAATACAAAAGTTCACCGGAGATGACTTTCCCAATACAAAAGTTCACCGGAGATGACTTTCCCAATACAAAAGTTCACCGGGAGATGACTTTTCCCAATACAAAAGTTCACCGGGCATGACTTTCCCATACAAAAGTTCACCGGAGATGACTTTCCCAATACAAAAGTTCACCGGAGATGACTTTTCCCATACAAAAGTTCACCGGAGATGACTTTCCCAATACAAAAGTTCACCGGAGATGACTTTCCCATACAAAAGTTCACCGGAGATGACTTTTCCCATACAAAAGTTCACCGGAGATGACTTTTCCCAATACAAAAGTTCACCGGAGATGACTTTTCCCAATACAAAAGTTCACCGGAGATGACTTTCCCAATACAAAAGTTCACCGGAGATGACTTTCCCAATACAAAAGTTCACCGGAGATGACTTTCCCAATACAAAAGTTCACCGGAGATGACTTTCCCAATACAAAAGTTCACCGGAGATGACTTTCCCAATACAAAAGTTCACCGGAGATGACTTTTCCCAATACAAAAGTTCACCGGAGATGACTTTCCCAATACAAAAGTTCACCGGAGATGACTTTCCCAATACAAAAGTTCACCGGAGATGACTTTCCCAATACAAAAGTTCACCGGAGATGACTTTTCCCATACAAAAGTTCACCGGAGATGACTTTCCCAATACAAAAGTTCACCGGAGATGACTTTTCCCAATACAAAAGTTCACCGGAGATGACTTTCCCAATACAAAAGTTCACCGGAGATGACTTTCCCAATACAAAAGTTCACCGGAGATGACTTTCCCAATACAAAAGTTCACCGGAGATGACTTTCCCCATACAAAAGTTCACCGGAGATGACTTTCCCAATACAAAAGTTCACCGGAGATGACTTTCCCAATACAAAAGTTCACCGGAGATGACTTTCCCAATACAAAAGTTCACCGGAGATGACTTTTCCCATACAAAAGTTCACCGGAGATGACTTTTCCCAATACAAAAGTTCACCGGAGATGACTTTTCCCATACAAAAGTTCACCGGAGATGACTTTCCCAATACAAAAGTTCACCGGAGATGACTTTCCCAATACAAAAGTTCACCGGAGATGACTTTTCCCATACAAAAGTTCACCGGAGATGACTTTCCCAATACAAAAGTTCACCGGAGATGACTTTCCCAATACAAAAGTTCACCGGAGATGACTTTCCCAATACAAAAGTTCACCGGAGATGACTTTCCCATACAAAAGTTCACCGGAGATGACTTTCCCAATACAAAAGTTCACCGGAGATGACTTTTCCAATACAAAAGTTCACCGGAGATGACTTTCCCCATACAAAAGTTCACCGGAGATGACTTTCCCAATACAAAAGTTCACCGGAGATGACTTTCCCAATACAAAAGTTCACCGGAGATGACTTTTCCCATACAAAAGTTCACCGGAGATGACTTTCCCAATACAAAAGTTCACCGGAGATGACTTTCCCAATACAAAAGTTCACCGGAGATGACTTTTCCCATACAAAAGTTCACCGGAGATGACTTTCCCAATACAAAAGTTCACCGGAGATGACTTTTCCCATACAAAAGTTCACCGGAGATGACTTTCCCAATACAAAAGTTCACCGGAGATGACTTTCCCAATACAAAAGTTCACCGGAGATGACTTTTCCCAATACAAAAGTTCACCGGAGATGACTTTTCCCATACAAAAGTTCACCGGAGATGACTTTCCCAATACAAAAGTTCACCGGAGATGACTTTTCCCAATACAAAAGTTCACCGGAGATGACTTTTCCCATACAAAAGTTCACCGGAGATGACTTTTCCCATACAAAAGTTCACCGGAGATGACTTTCCCAATACAAAAGTTCACCGGAGATGACTTTTCCCATACAAAAGTTCACCGGAGATGACTTTCCCAATACAAAAGTTCACCGGAGATGACTTTCCCAATACAAAAGTTCACCGGAGATGACTTTTCCCAATACAAAAGTTCACCGGAGATGACTTTTCCCAATACAAAAGTTCACCGGAGATGACTTTCCCAATACAAAAGTTCACCGGAGATGACTTTCCCAATACAAAAGTTCACCGGAGATGACTTTCCCATACAAAAGTTCACCGGAGATGACTTTCCCAATACAAAAGTTCACCGGAGATGACTTTCCCAATACAAAAGTTCACCGGAGATGACTTTCCCAATACAAAAGTTCACCGGAGATGACTTTTCCCAATACAAACTACAAAAGTTCACCGGAGATGACTTTTCCCATACAAAAGTTCACCGGGCATGACTTTCCCAATACAAAAGTTCACCGGAGATGACTTTTCCCATACAAAAGTTCACCGGGCATGACTTTCCCAATACAAAAGTTCACCGGAGATGACTTTCCCAATACAAACGTTCACCGGAGATAAC